>NC_092242.1:5506864-5694364 GCF_036320965.1 Panulirus ornatus
TCAACAAACTTATACCTCTGTAATTTGAGCACTCACTCTTATCCCCTTTGCCTTTGTACAATGGCACTATGCACGCATTCCGCCAATCCTCAGGCACCTCACCATGAGTCATACATACATTAAATAACCTTACCAACCAGTCAACAATACAGTCACCCCCTTTCTTAATAAATTCCACTGCAATACCATCCAAACCTGCTGCCTTGCCGGCTTTCATCTTCCGCAAAGCTTTTACTACCTCTTCTCTGTTTACCAAATCATTTTCCCTAACCCTCTCACTTTGCACACCACCTCGACCAAAACACCCTATATCTGCCACTCTGTCATCAGACACATTCAACAAACCTTCAAAATACTCATTCCATCTCCTTCTCACATCACCGCTACTTGTTATCACCTCCCCATTTACGCCCTTCACTGAAGTTCCCATTTGCTCCCTTGTCTTACGCACCCTATTTACCTCCTTCCAGAACATCTTTTTATTCTCCCTAAAATTTACTGATAGTCTCTCACCCCAACTCTCATTTGCCCTTTATTTCACCTCTTGCACCTTTCTCTTGACCTCCTGTCTCTTTCTTTTATACTTCTCCCACTCAATTGCATTTTTTCCCTGCAAAAATCGTCCAAATGCCTCTCTCTTCTCTTTCACTAATACTCTTACTTCTTCATCCCACCACTCACTACCCTTTCTAAACAGCCCACCTCCCACTCTTCTCATGCCACAAGCATCTTTTGCGCAATCCATCACTGATTCCCTAAATACATCCCATTCCTCCCCGACTCCCCTTACTTCCATTGTTCTCACCTTTTTCCATTCTGTACACAGTCTCTCCTGGTACTTCCCCACACAGGTCTCCTTCCCAAGCTCACTTACTCTCACCACCTTCTTCACCCCAACATTCACTCCTCTTTTCTGAAAACCCATACTAATCTTCACCTTAGCCTCCACAAGATAATGATCAGACATCCCTCCAGTTGCACCTCTCAGCACATTAACATCCAAAAGTCTCTCTTTCGCACGCCTGTCAATTAACACGTAATCCAATAACGCTCTCTGGAGATGCTCTGTGGAAGGTATTAAGAATATATGGTGTGGGAGGCAAGTTGTTAGAAGCAGTGAAAAGTTTTTATCGAGGATGTAAGGCATGTGTACGTGTAGGAAGAGAGGAAAGTGATTGGTTCTCAGTGAATGTAGGTTTGCGGCAGGGGTGTGTGATGTCTCCATGGTTGTTTAATTTGTTTATGGATGGGGTTGTAAAGGAGGTAAATGCAAGAGTCCTGGAAAGAGGGGCAAGTATGAAGTCTGTTGGGGATGAGAGAGCTTGGGAAGTGAGTCAATTGTTGTTCGCTGATGATACAGCGCTGGTGGCTGATTCATGTGAGAAACTGCAGAAGCTGGTGACTGAGTTTGGTAAAGTGTGTGGAAGAAGAAAGTTGAGAGTAAATGTGAATAAGAGCAAGGTTATTAGGTACAGTAGGGGTGAGGGTCAAGTCATTTGGGAGGTGAGTTTGAATGGAGAAAAACTGGAGGAAGTGAAGTGTTTTAGATATCTGGGAGTGGATCTGTCAGCGGATGGAACCATGGAAGCGGAAGTGGATCATAGGGTGGGGGAGGGGGCGAAAATTTTGGGAGCCTTGAAAAATGTGTGGAAGTCGAGAACATTATCTCGGAAAGCAAAAATGGGTATGTTTGAGGGAATAGTGGTTCCAACAATGCTGTATGGTTGCGAGGCGTGGGCTATGGATAGAGATGTGCGCAGGAGGATGGATGTGCTGGAAATGAGATGTTTGAGGACAATGTGTGGGGTGAGGTGGTTTGATCGAGTAAGTAACGTAAGGGTAAGAGAGATGTGTGGAAATAAAAAGAGCGTGGTCGAGAGAGCAGAAGAGGGTGTTTTGAAATGGTTTGGGCACATGGAGAGAATGAGTGAGGAGAGATTGACCAAGAGGATATATGTGTCGGAGGTGGAGGGAACGAGGAGAAGAGGGAGACCAAATTGGAGGTGGAAAGATGGAGTGAAAAAGATTTTGTGTGATCGGGGCCTGAACATGCAGGAGGGTGAAAGGAGGGCAAGAAATAGAGTGAATTGGAGTCATGTGGTATACAGGGGTTGACGTGCTGTCAGTGGATTGAAGCAAGGCATGTGAAGCGTCTGGGGTAAACCATGGAAAGCTGTGTAGGTATGTATATTTGCGTGTCTGGACGTGTGTATGTACATGTGTATGGGGGGGGGGGTTGGGCCATTTCTTTCGTCTGTTTCCTTGCGCTACCTCGCAAACGCGGGAGACAGCGACAAAGTATAAAAAAAAAAAAAAAAAAAATATATATATATATATATATATATATATATATATATATATATATATATATATATATATATATATACAAATATTACAAATATTACACGATCTTTTCCTTCCTGTTTGCAGTAGGACATCCCTATGTATTAGGACTACGTAAAATCAGCAGCAAGTATTAGTTTGGTGTTTGTGCCTCACGCCGCACAGGAGACAACAACATCGTGCAATATTTGTAACAGAGGAGGACCACAATGGACCTGCAGCAGTATCATTACCAGAGGATGATGAACCTCCAGCTGGACTTATACAGCCAGATGGAGAAATCAATTGGTCCTGCCCATGCTTAGGAGGTATGGCAACAGGGCCATGTGGTGTTGAGTTTCGAGAAGCATTTACTTGTTTCCACTACTCAGAAGCAGATCCCAAAGGTAGTGACTGTATAGGACCTTTCCGACAAATGTCTGACTGTATGGCACAGTACCCTAATGTTTATGGAAATAAGGATGACAAAGACGAAGTGCCCAGTGAAGCCCCTGTCGAAGTAGAACAGTCTGATAAAGTCTCAGTAGAAGCATAGTTTTTAAAATCTATTTGGTTTAGTGTAATTGTTAATGTACATAAAATATCTTGTAAACTTTAGTGATGACAAAATATTTCATATGTGACTGAAAGTGTGCACATGCAGTATTGTCATGACATAAGGCATTATATGAAATTTATGATTAATGTATTAGAAAATTATGATGCAATTACTTATTTGAAAATCTTTGGAACAAACAGTAATCATTAATGAGGAGATAAATTGTAAATAAAATGGATATGCGGGTGCTATGTATGTGTTTTGAATTTGACATTATACTGTTATTTTCATTTTAGTAATAAAATGAAAACTTTTTAGAATGATGCCTTACATATTTTAAACATACTTATTTAATGTATTCACTTAAAACCTCATAATTTTGTACAATAAAAGAGTATATCTTATAAACAGCTATGGTAATAATTTGGTAATAAAAATTTCTGAAAACATCTTGAATGGCAAAATTAATATTTTTATAAATGAACAGGATTTTTTCGAACATTAATAAAATGGTGAAATTTTTTATATTTGGTAGAGTATGAATCCACTTGTCTAAAACACCCTGCTTAGAGTGAGCTGTAAGAACATGTGTGAGGGTTTTTTCTCTTCCTTTCCCTTATATATTATTAGGGGAGAAAGAATACTTCCCACGTATTCCCTGCGTGTCGTAGAAGGCGACTAAAAGGGAAGGGAGCGGGGGGCTGGAAATCCTCCCCTCTCGTTTTTTTTTTTTTTTTTTAATTTTCCAAAAGAAGGAACAGAGAAGAGGTCCAGGTGAGGATATTCCCTCAAAGGCCCAGTCCTCTGTTCTTAACGCTACCTCGCTATCGCGGGAAATAGCGAATAGTATGAAAAAAAAAAAAAAAAATATATATATATAAACAGGCACATATACAGACCATAAACATACATATACAGACATTACATACATACACATGTACATATTCATACTTGCTTGCCTTCATCCATTTCAGTCGCCACCCCGCCCCCCACCACAGGAAAAAAAAAAAAAGCATCGCTTTCCCCTGCTTCAGCGAGGTAGCGCCAGGAAAACAGACCAGAAAAAAAGGGTTATAATACCTGACCAGACATTCCATTACGCATTTTCCCGAGGAACGCCACGCGTCATCACCTCACCCTTGGTGTAAATCTCAAGACTGATGAAGTCTTCCTCCTCGCGGCGAACCATGATTCTGGGATCGGCCAATCCACAGAGACCCGAAGGGCTGACCACAGTCATCTTTAGGAGGGTCTCGGGGAACGGACGGGGGCTGAGGGGAAGACTTAAGAGGAGGAGGAAGAGGAAGACTAGAAAGAAGAGGAAGAGAAGGAGGAAGACTAAAAAGAAGGAGAGGCAAGAGGAGGAAGACTAGAAAGAAGAGGATAGGGAATAAGAGGAAGAGGAGGAGGAAGACTAAAAAGAAGAGGAGAGGCAAGAGGAGGAGGAAGAAGACTAGAAAGAAGAGGATAGGGAATAAGAGGAGGAGAAGGAGGAAGTCTAGAAAGAAGAGGATAGGGAATAAGAGGAAGAGAAGGAGGAAGACTAGAAAGAAGAGGATAGGGAATAAGAGGAAGAGAAGGAGGAAGACTAAAAAGAAGAGGAGAGGCAAGAGGAAGAAGGCTAGAAAGAAGAGGAGAGGGAAGAAGAGGAAGAGAAGGCCAGGTTGATTGTAAGATGTGATCCCTGTGGATGGTCCTACACTATTTCCTTAAGAGGGTGTCCAGATATTTCCCTTTGAAGTCAAATAATAAACTATTTTCATTGTCTCTTTAAGATTAGAATAGATATCCTCATGTGTTCCTTTTACACGGAAGAGCACTTTTCACACACACACACACACACACACACACACACACACTTAAACAACCCCAAAGATTTATGTAACGAGGCGGTTCCTGTAGCTTTGAGACTACGCATAGGTGGGCCTCCTACGGGAAGGAAAGATCCTAGGACTCCTTTCCTTCCGTTCGTTAACGATGATTATTAGCATCGTCTAAGGTGATCCCAAAGCATCGTTGTTACGCTCCTCGTAATGCTATCACGTAACGCTGAACAAACATCCTACAAGCTGTGTTAGAATTGTGGTATGTTATGTTACAGTGACTATGTTCGTGTGATAGTTATGTTTCAGAGGCTATGTTTGTGTGATAGTTATGTTACAGTGGCTATGTTCGTGTGATAGTTATGTTACAGTGGCTATGTTCGTGTGATAGTTATGTTACAGTGGCTATGTTCGTGTGATAGTTATGTTACAGTGGCTATGTTCGTGTGATAGTTATGTTACAGAGGCTATATTCGTGTGGTATGTTATGTTACAGAGGCTATGTTCGTGTGGTATGTTATGTTACAGAGGCTATGTTCGTGTGGTATGTTATGTTACAGAGGCTATGTTCGTGTGGTATGTTATGTTACAGAGGCTATGTTCGTGTGGTATGCTATGTTACAGAGGCTATGTTCGTGTGGTATGCTATGTTACAGTGGCTACGTTTGTGTCCTTAACTACATTTGCACCGTCTTTCCCTCATATCATAGTCACTGCTTGTGTCTTTGCACGAGACACTAAGTCTGTGTTATTGTATTGTGCATGAGTCAGGCAGTCTCTGACCTGTTCTATATATACGTCTGTCTTAGTGCATGACTGTAGTGTATATTCCTTTGTTACATTTTGTCCCTTTGTGCTTGACCTCGTTTGTTATATTTTCGTGTGTGTGTGTGTGTGTGTGTGTGTGTATCGGCGTAAAGTTGAACACGCGCGCGAGTACAGATGTCTTCGTCTCTGTGGTTCCAACACGCACTGTTTGTTGACGTCAGTGAAGGAGTGGCTGGTATATCCTGAAAGGCAAGTGTTCTGCTCTCGCACTATGTCTCCCACCCAGGGTGGTGTGTTTACAAATTGTGGTTTGTTCTAATGGTGTTAGTGATGGTCGATGGTGGTAGGTGGCTGAGAGTAGTTGATGGTGGTGGTTGTGGTAGATAGGTAGGTAGGTACTGGTGGTTGATAGCTGTTGTTTGCGGTTTGTTGTGGTGTGTTGTGGTAGGGGGGCTTGTGGTGTTTGACAGTACCTATCGTACATGACCAGTGAGAACCGAGATAAATAAATAAATGATCATCATAATGAATAATGTGACGGACATTAAAAGATGGAACGTACAAGACTATTGACCGACGAGGTGTTTTGTCACACTCCACACAGACTAGTGGAGGAAAACTATGTTTTCCCTTCTCACCAAGACCCAGGGAGCTCGACCACACCACTAGAGGGGAAAGTGGTTTAGAAGATATAAACGTTTCTCTCCCAAGGATGTAACGGGCGAAAATATGAGGGTGTTTCTCTTTTTTTACCTCTCTCTTGCTGTGTCCTGTTGGCGTCTATGTGGACGTGGAACTCGGGTAAACAAGTTCTATTACACCTAGTGACATTTGGATGGTTTACGTACCTCGTCTTGGCCGGATTTTTAACATCAGCGAATGGTAAAAAAAAAAGGAAAATCTTTTGAAAGAGAGTTTAGATAAACGAGTTTGATCACGAAGTCGAGAGATTCACTTAATGTAAAGTTTAAGTAAAGAGTTTTTATACATTATAGATATTACTGATCTAATTTATATATATATATATATATATATATATATATATATATATATATATATATATATATATATATATATATATATAATGATTTCCTTCACGTGTAATGAAACTCAGAATCAAATGGAGCAAAAAAGAGAGAGAGAGAGAGAGACAAACAAGGAAGTAAGGATGCTGAGCAAAGCACTAAAATGAAAATAAATTTCCCCCTCATACGTCGTCAAAATGAAAAAAAAAATTACGATAGAGTAAAGCGAAAGAGACAAAAAAAGGCGGGTATAAGAGAGAGAGAGAGAGAGAGAGAGAGAGAGAGAGAGAGAGAGAGAGAGAGAGAGAGAGAGAGATTGAACATGGAGGTTATAATATAGACGCGAGACATGCATCCCAGGACCATCCCTGGACCATCCCAGGACCATCCCTGGACCATCCCTGGACCATCCCAGGACCATCCCTGGACCATCCTCATAAAAAAAGACTTGATGAAGGAGATCTTTTGCCTCACGAGGTGCAGAAGATTAGTGGACGATGATGAATCGAGAATTTTGTCCAGGGAGAGAGAGAGAGAGAGACCCCACACCCACCATGCGAGGAGGAGGAGGAAGAGAAACGACCAAGCGATTATTAAGTCCAAATTAATTGCAAGAACCTCCGCCATTAATCCGGAAACGGAGGTGCAGATGGCTCGCTATAATTTAAGATACATTGAGCACAATTAAAAAAATAAAAGGCTAATTAAAAGTTGAGAAGAATGAGGTCAAGAATGGTGAATAGATATCTCCGGGTTCAAGAAAGGTCACTTTCGCGTTATCAGACACATGATTTTCCCCAGTGGGGGAGGGAAATATAGGAGGCAAGTAGTAGTTATTATAAACGAGTGAGAACGATGGTGCTGGGATGATATTTAAAAAAAAAAACAAGGAGAATATGGAGGTTGATTGGCATTGCTGTAATGACCCGAGCCGTGCTGATGACTTGTTAAGAATTGTTATCTCTTGTTATCTCATTGTTTTGATGAACCTCATCTTAGCCATGCGTCCTTATGGCATATACGTATATGTATATGATTAAGGGAGACCGAGAGATAGAGAAAAAAGTTATGTATACGTATTTAGGTACTTGTATTGATGCATATATATATATATATATATATATATATATATATATATATATATATATATATGCATGCACTTTTAATGCAAACTATAAAGACTCGTAGTGCCATGAAAAACTATAACTTTCAAGAGATGACGATTGTATACACCTCTGCCACAGGAGGCTAGTGACTAGTTCGCTAAAATTCAGTACGGAAAGTGTAGAGTTACTGACATCTGGTATGACATGGTACATTTCACACTTCGTGAATCACATTCACAACCTCGGCAAGCAATATACTAGGATGGAGTGAGTGGGGAAAAATTTTTAGAGTTGTAAGGGATATATATATATATATATATATATATATATATATATATATATATATATATATATATATATAGAGAGAGAGAGAGAGAGAGAGAGAGAGAGAGAGAGAGAGAGAGCGTGTGTGGGATTCTAGTAGTGACTGGAATGGGGTTGGATAAGATTTGGAAAATGCTTCGTCAGGGCGAATTTGGCGTGATATATTCGAGTGGAGCGAGATAGGTAGGAAAGGACGAGAGGATAGAAGTCATGAATTCATCCTGTCGTCGTCCAAATTCTATCCAAAATACGAGAGAAGACTGAAGGGGAAGATAGGAACCAGAACCAGTGTTTAGAGATAGGAAGATACGGTACGAGACCAACTCAAGAGATAATCTATTCTAGTTAACTGAAGACAGGGTGCAATTAAGGTCAAAAATGACAGCATAAAACCACTAGAGCTAATCTTACTCACAGCTTAGTCTGCGGTATCACCAGATCAGAGGGAAGTAAAGAAGGAGGGATTTCGGGTTATAAAGAGAGGGTAATACTTTAATTGGTTGTGGGGGGATGGATGGGGTAAGGGTGTCCGATTAACGATGATAAATGACAGGATCACAAGGGTTGGAAACAGTGGTGGGTTGTGGGTTTGGACCGAGTTATGGAGTTTAATAAGATTACAGAGGATCGTGTACCATTTCCTCTACAGCAGAAGCATTTCTGCAATACAGCAAGTTCCTTTCTGTAACTCACACCTATAATTCAGTGATGAGGGGGGAAACAATAGGTGCTTTATGAGTTACATAATCGTGGTGAGGGTAGGACTTAAAAGTAGAATGAGGGGGGGGGAGTAGGGGAATTACAACGGGAAATTATGAGACAATTATGAGCTTCAGGGGGTCTGTGAGCCTGCCCCTTAAAGAGGAGTAAGAACAATAAAAGAGAGAGAGAGAGAGAGAGAGTAGTATGAAGAATGTAATTAGAAGAGCGAGTTTAAAAGCCCAGGAGATAACTACATTACACTAGGAGCCTCAGAATACGAGTCAGCCTCCTTTTCTGTAAAGGGAAAATATAGTCGAATTAATGAGATGTAGGGAAATTTAGAGACATTGTCATGACAGTCGCATGACAGGTATGTGGGCTTGGAAAGAGGGTTCTGGGAGCGACAGGAAATGGGACGGTGAAG
Organism: Panulirus ornatus; assembly: GCF_036320965.1. Classification (NCBI taxonomy): domain Eukaryota; kingdom Metazoa; phylum Arthropoda; class Malacostraca; order Decapoda; family Palinuridae; genus Panulirus; species Panulirus ornatus. The sequence continues at coordinate 5,515,918 of NC_092242.1, forward strand.
TTAAGGAATGACGAAGGCTATTACAGCGAAAAGGGAGAAGAAAGAAGCCAGATTAAATGATGATGAAATAGGAAGGAATACGTGAAAAAAACTACAAAAAAAAAATCAGTTTATGTAGATATAGAGGGATGAGAAAAAAAGAAAATGGACTTAGATATTACTGTTAAGAGGGGGGGAAAAAAATAGTAGGATTTGGGAGGAATGTTAAACAACACGTTAGAGGCATGATGGGATTTACAGAGACGTGTCAAAAGGATAAGAAAAAAAAGTGACTGTAGGGACGAAGGGGAAAATAAGACATCGGCCACACTGATGTTTGGAAACAGAATGTGTGTGTGTGTGTGTGTGTTTGGAAGACATTAGACAAGACTACAGAAGACCATGAAATGTTTATGTTCCTGTTTGGTTAAAGTGTCTTATGTCTACAAACACGAAGACGGGTAATCTAAGCCAAGTGAATGAGGACATTCGGCTTGGAAGAGATGGTGAGGAAGTATAGATAAAAAATGCAAGATACTTGTGGGGATAATAAGATTTTGACGAAGTGGAGGAGGATCCTACTTATATGAATGGGGGGCAATTGGAGGACGCTTTCTACGAGTAATTGGGTTGAACTGTGATTAAAACTTTACTTCAGGTGGAGAACAACATTAAGCATTAATGCTGAAATGATTTAGTCTTGCGAGTGGAGAAAAGATGATGATACAAGGAGAGAGAAAGAGATAGAGAAAACCAAAATCAAGAGAATTTAAAAGAAAGAGCAACAGATATATAGCGAGACTGGTTCTTGAAAAGAGAGTTTGTTTAGATCAAATGTTGACCGTGGAAACAATAGGAGAATATCAGAGGAGAGAGGCTGTTCATATAGGACTTGGAAACCCTAGGGGAAAAGGAGGCATAAAAGAAGGTCTATGGGAATGGTCTGAGGGCGTATGGGAGCTGAGCGTTCACCAGAAGAGCTATAGTACTCAGTGCACTGGCTCTATAGAGGACCCAAGGCAAGAAGTGGTTGATGTAGCAGACAAGTGAACGAGTAGTTCCGAGGTTGAAGTAGGGGGCGTTCCCCAGGGTGTAGTTAGGGGGCCCCTTCTGGTTGTTAAGGTATGTGGAAAAGCAATAACAAAGGGCAAGGCAGGAGGTATGTGAAAGGAAAGCCAAACTCGACTAAACTGGAAGAAACTAAAGGCTTACTAATGTTGCTCTATGTCCAATCTTCATAGATGAAAATGCACAGGAATTACAAAGAAAATTGAGAAGAAAACGGGTTTAGAAACAATACCTTGCAGGATTGATATGATCGAAAGGAATTTTCACTGGGAAGTCACAAGGTAGAACGAACATGAATAATGTCATGCATCCCATCACCAACGTCATGCATCCCATCACCAACGTCATGCAACCCATCACCAACGTCATGCATCCCATCACCAACGTCATGCATCCCATCACCAACGTCATGCATCCCATCTCCAACGTCATGCATCCCATCACCAACGTCATGCACCCCATCACCAACGTCAAGCATCCCATCACCAACGTCATGCACCCCATCACCAACGTCAAGCATCCCATCACCTACGTCATGCATCCCATCACCAACGTCATGCATCCCATCATCCCATCACCAACGTCATGCACCCCATCACCAACGTCAAGCATCCCATCACCTACGTCATGCATCCCATCACCTACGTCATGCATCCCATCACCTACGTCATGCATCCCATCACCAACGTCATGCATCCCATCACCAACGTCATGCACCCCATCACCAACGTCAAGCATCCCATCACCTACGTCATGCATCCCATCACCTACGTCATGCATCCCATCACCAACGTCATGCATCCCATCACCAACGTCATGCACCCCATCACCAACGTCAAGCATCCCATCACCTACGTCATGCATCCCATCACCAACGTCATGCATCCCATCACCTACGTCATGCATCCCATCACCAACGTCATGCATCCCATCACCAACGTCATGCACCCCATCACCAACGTCAAGCATCCCATCACCTACGTCATGCATCCCATCACCTACGTCATGCATCCCATCACCAACGTCATGCATCCCATCACCAACGTCATGCATCCCATCACCAACGTCATGCATCCCATCACCAACGTCATGCAAGCATCCCATCACCAACGTCATGCAAGCATCCCATCACCAACGTCATGCATCCCATCACCTACGTCATGCATCCCATCACCTACGTCATGCATCCCATCACCAACGTCATGCATCCCATCACCAACGTCATGCAAGCATCCCATCACCAACGTCATGCAAGCATCCCATCACCAACGTCATGCATCCCATCACCAACGTCATGCAAGCATCCCATCACCAACGTCATGCAAGCATCCCATCACCAACGTCATGCAAGCATCCCATCACCAACGTCATGCAAGCATCCCATCACCAACGTCATGCAAGCATCCCATCACCAACGTCATGCATCCCATCACCAACGTCTTGCATCCCATCACCAACGTCATGCACCCCATCACCAACGTCATGCATCCCATCACCAACGTCATGCATCCCATCACCAACGTCATGCACCCCATCACCTACGTCATGCATCCCATCACCAACGTCATGCATCCCATCACCAACGTCATGCATCCCATCACCAACGTCATGCATCCCATCACCAACGTCATGCATCCCATCACCTACGTCATGCACCCCATCACCAACGTCATGCATCCCATCACCAACGTCATGCATCCCATCACCTACGTCATGCATCCCATCACCAACGTCATGCATCCCATCACCTACGTCTTGCATCCCATCACTTTTTCTTATAATCGCGAGGATAAACTTGAGCTCCAGCCTCACAACTCACCATGTCTATATCACTCCCGTCGTGGAGGAATAATGCCATAATTCTTTCTTTCTCTCGATAGATAGATAGATAGATAGATAGATACAGAGAGAGAGAGAGAGAAAGAGAGAGAGAGAGAGAGAGAGAGAGAGAGAGAGAGAGAGAGAGAGAGAGAGAGAGAGTGGGGACATAATGATCGAGGGAGTTTCCTCTATATAAAACCTACGTGTTGGCAAAGAATCGGATAATGAAGCCAGACTTTGCACACTGCCTCCTGGAAAAAGGCGACATGTTACGCATTGTCAACAAAGAGGAATATATGTATTCAAATAATCTAATAAAACAATCGATGACTGGCTAGATGAATAAACGAATAAACATGGAAATGAATAGATAGATAAATGAAAAAAAAAGATAAACTCGAATGTAAATAAACCCAAGTCTCTTACCTCTCTCTCTCTCTCTCTCACACAGACTTTATCTCCTGCTCTCACCACACTGCCATTAGCTGCATCTGCTGGCCTCAACCCAGACCAGAAGATTTAAATAGTTCCCTCTCTTTCCCCCCCCCCCCTCCTCTCTTGTACACCCTCCTCTGCTCTTTCCCCCCACGCACTGAAATAATCTTAAACAAGAAAAGAAAGAGGGGAAAATTCTCAACACTTTCCTATAAACCCACAACACTTTCCCATTTCTGAAATTTCTACCACATGTTTCCAAGTGCCTTATGCCCATGTGTTAATATTCCCCCGTGATACAATTTCTTTTTCTTTTCAATCTTTTCTTAATTTTTTTGCGTTTCGGTTGAATATTTAAATCCATTCTTGCTCGACACACTGAACTCACTATCCCTCTCAGATGGCAAGAGTCTTCAGCACCCACACGGGCCACTAGCATTTCTTACAAGGCATACATTAAGCTCCCCTCTCCCCCATCCATCCCCCCAACCTCCCACATGAATACATGTACACACACACACACACACACACACACACACACACAAACACCTTCGCTAAAGGGCAAGAGAGTCTGTGGGAGGCGCATACATATTTCACCTATTTTCCTCCACTTTTCTCTCTCCTTTACCATTTTCTTTCCTTCTCCCCTCCTACCATTTTTCTTCGGGTTCAAGATCGTAACGCTGGTCTCCTGCTACCTTAGTCGTGGAATAGCTAATCGCGTCGCTGTAGAACTTTGGATTAGATGATCATACGCTGATGTAGTAGATTAGCTGATCTCGCAGCTGTAGTGGTTTCGATTTACTAATCCCATCCCTCCAACAGTACGAATTAGCTAATCACACAACTGCAGTACTTCGAACTGGCCAATCACGTCACCAGAACAGTCCTAACTTGCCAATCACATCACCATAACAACCCGGAACTAGGTAATCCTGCAGTTATAAAAGTCCGGATGACCTAACCATAGGGATATAACAGTTCAAGCCTCTTCCTAGGAAGAGAGAGGAGATACGAGAGGAAAACGCTCTCCCCTAGACATTGACTTGTTCCTCAAAAACTGCCTCTTACATCCTCTGGTCTTCGTCACTGTGTGTGTGTGTGTGTGCATGTGTTTCCGCTCTATCTTCGTGCGAATGCTAGTGTGTGTGTGTGTGTGTGTGTGTGTGTGTGTGTGTGTGTGTGTTTCCGCTTTATCTTCGTGCGAATGCTAATGTGTGTGTGTTTCCGCTCTATCTTCGTGCGAATGCTAGTGTGTGTGTGTGTGTAAGTGCTGTGTATACTGTGCTTAAAAGATTAACTTAATGTTAAGTATATAATTACCTCTGTCCAAGGTTTATAAGACATAATTGCCTTTTATAACTAATGAAAGGGAATTAACCTTCTCTGTATCACATTACATCTTTATAGTTTGTTGAACGTTCGTTTGTGGTAATGCTTTCATCCTCTTTCATCCCCTCTCGTTACTAATCCTTCTCTTCTTCTTACATGTACCTAACTGTACAGAGTTACCATCAAATCGAAGTTCCAGTCACACTCCCGCGAAAGTTGTCGAAACCATAGCCACACCGCCACAAGAGATATAGAAACCATAGCCACACAACCACAAGATATAGAAACCATAGCCACACACCACAAGATATAGAAACCATAGCCACACACCACAAGATATAGAAACCATAGCCACACACCACAAGATATAGAAACCATAGGTAAACCACCACAACAGATATAGAAACCATAGCCACACCACCACAACAGATATAGAAACCATAGCCACGTCACCACAACATAAATGCAGGACCCACATCCAAGCCACCGCGAAAAATGCCAATCAGTCATATTGTCAACAAACGCAGTTTAAAAGGTCAAAGTCCACAGCAACTTTTACAGCGGGAAGCCTCAGTGCTACGTTGCTCCCAACGCCAAAAGAGAGATTAGAATGACAGCTTTTAGTAAATACTTTGAACCTCACGTCCAATGTTCCATCTCCATCACAGGCGAGTCGACCTCTAGGCTCCAGAAAGGCTACTAATCTGAGGTGTGCTGACCTTTATGCTCTATTAGGGCTACTTTTGCAGTGGGCTTAATTCCACCGCCAATCTAAGAGCCCACACTACACCAGCTCTTACTCTATGTATCGAAACCGCCGCTCCACAGCTTGAACGATCACTAAAGCTACTGCTGCACAGCTTTACAAGCAAAGCATCGAGGCCACAGCTGCAGCAAGTAAAGCATCGAGGCCACAGCTGCAGCAAGTAAAGCATCTAGGCCACAGCTGCAGCAAGTAAAGCATCGAGGCCACAGCTGCAGCAAGTAAAGCATCTAGGCCACAGCTGCGCATATTCTTGACAAACGCTTCGGCCGAAGTTGCAAGTAAGGTCCACAAGACTCTGCCCATCTCCAAGCCCCACCCACACCCACCCCCACCATTCCACTTCATTTTTCCTCGACCCAGTTTATCGTACGGGTGGATTTTTCTTTTTTTTTTTCTTGTAATTCTCAGCAGAGCCAAAAATATCCCCCGGAGGTAACCACGTGTGGCAGGAGAACGTACGAAATAAAAGTGGTGCGCGTCCTCCTCCAACCTGCATCGCCTCGAGGACGAGGCTCTCACGGGACACACTCAGAGCTAAGGTTGTACTTACGACACGCTCAGACCCCCACCATCAAGGGCCAATGTCCCCTGAAAAAGGCGCTCGAGAGTGACTGAGGATGAAGAGAAAAAAGAAAAAGATATATATATATACGTATGCGAGAGAGTGCACTAGGCGAGGGTGTACAGGGAATGTGTTGAGTGACGCCAGATATTGTGGAGTGCATCGATTGCTAGGCTCGTGAGTGCTCGCCAGAACCCGCCTCTCAAGCGCACCAAAGAGCTCACGATGGAAGGAGGAGGAGGAGGAGGAGTGTGGTCGTCTCGGTGGTGGTGGTAGGGGAATGTGGTGGAAGGAGGAATCATCTCTCAACCACAAGAGAAGACGTAGCCACTCTATTTTCTTTTCAGTTGTCGATCTTTCGGCGAAGTCGAGAGAAAAAAAAGGGGGGGAGGAGGTGGTTTACTAACCCGTCTACTACGGGTCGGGTCCTTCCTGCTGGTGTATGGGCTCGGGGTGTGTTCCCAAGTCTACCGCAACCTTACTGTCTGATCATCGACTGTCGTAGCCAACTGGCATAATTAAACACAGCCCGAGAGCTGCACTACGAGAGACCAAACCTGAACCCTCTGCTGCAGACGAAGAGGATGATCATACAGCAGTAAGGCTTCTGGGCTTGCGAAACGGGCGGGGGGTGGGTCGTCTCCTCCTCCCCCAAAGCATTAGCATAGACGCCACAAAAAAAACAAAAAAGACTTGCTGGTAAAAGTCTGTTACCTGGATCTTCGTGCTCTGAATGACAGACTATTGATTATCTATCGACAGGTAATCATTACTCTGGCATCGCTAGCGTGATTGATAGACTGGTTCTGGCGACCGACCTGGGATAATTCTTCTGTAGCAACGACGTGGCATAGACTATTGCTTCAGTTGAAAGGTATATAGATCAGGCAACTGGCATAGATGACTACACGATCACTGTGGATCATCCTGGTTCCTGGCCCGCTGACTGAAGTGTGGATCGGAAGGGGTCTGCCAGTGGGAAGGTGGTGTGATGAAGACAGCTTCACCTTCTCCGATTTTTCCCGTGAGGCAGAGCGCTGCTTTGCATCAGTGTCGAGACTGACGCCCAAATTTCAAATTTAAACGACTTTACTATACTTCAAATTTCTATTCATTCCCTTCCAGGATTCAGTGTGTGTGTATATATATATATATATATATATATATATATATATATATATATATATATATATATATATATATAAACGTATCAGAATATCAATCACTGTAGGTTCATTCTTGAAGGTCTCCCAAACTCTTCCAACATTACGATACGAAAGGCAAGCTTTGCGACTACATTTGTAGACTATAAGTCTACATTTGTAGACTAGTCTACATTTGCAGACTAGAAGCATCATTTTTTTTTCCAAGGTACCTACGCTCCGACCTGCTATCCTGATCACACACAAAAACAATCTTTTGTCGCGAAGAAATGCCAGTCAACCAGTCCATCATGATTTCCCTCGTCATGAAATTTCTTGTTTATTGTATCTTTTTGTTTTGTTGAGCTTAATACATTTCATTTTTGCCTCATTAATGGAGAGTAAATAGAAGAGATTTGCTGGAAGGTAGACTGTCCATCGTAAACAACCCCGTTAGACTCATAAATGGCCAAGAGTGAGGCAAAAACGATGGTCAACAAGACAGGTTTCAGGTTATGAAGGGACGCCTCGAGGTGGACGCTTCCTCACAACCTCGACGGTCTGCTGTTGTAGGCAATAACCTCACATCTCACAAGCACCCACCCACCGCCTGTCTGTTCCACGGACCTACGTCTCACAATATGCCCGGCATCACCTACTTTTTCTCCCACCACACGAAAGATTGCCAGAAGTTTACGACAGTTTTTTCACTTGCTACCAGAGTTGTTGAGTGGTGGGTTGGGAGAAGCTATCCGTTTAACCATCTTGTCTCCATCTATGAAGATGCGAGATCTTATAGTCTCCCTTCTGTCACCTGTCTTTACCCCCAAGTCCTCCTCTCTGGTACTCTTAGGAATCCATCACACCATTCCCTGCTCCTGTAAGCTCTTCTGCCTACACACACGATCTCCTTCCACCTTCTCTAGTAGGATCTGATCGCTCTAGGGTGCGCCTCCTGTGTGTGGGAAGAGTGTTAAGTGTACCTATGGTCGTGTGTGTGTGTGTGTGTGTGTGTGTGTGTAGTGGTGTTTAGTGAAACTCTGGTGTACAACGGGTCTACAGTGTTGTTTTGTGGTGAGTGTTGGTGTGTTGTGCTGTGGGTACGAGATGTGTGGAGTGCACCGACTGGTGTCTTCTTGGTTTATAAGTTAGAGTCGCATACTTTACCAGAATAGTTCGTCACTCGTATCAGACTTGTATCAGATGTGTTTTTATAGAATTCATACCAATGTTGTATATCGCTAGAATGTAGCGGAATAGCCTCTTACGCCAGGAATAAGCTTGTAAATAAGTAAAGAGGCCGTTCTCGACTCGCCCTATAAAGTCAGTCGTCTGTGAAAAGTGTTTGAAAGAGCCCACGAAACTTGCTCTGCCGAGTTCAGAAGTTGTCTATGAAGATTCCCGAAGAATACAAAAGGAAAGGTAGATACGACCAGTCACCCAGAGAGGGATATCGGAGGAAGAGAGAGAGAGAGAGAGAGAGATTCTCAGAATACCTCTTTCTTACTTTAATCGAAATCTGCGTCAAGTATATCATCATGAACTTGGGCGAAAGTTCCTTCAAACCTGTGAGAATATTCCGTGTCATCGTCTTGCATTAACATCCCCGACGTGTCTTTCTTCATTGTCCTTATTAAACGTACACTTTTATTTTTGTCGAATTCGGAATGGAAGCACCTTATATAATCTATATAACACGGGTACTTTATTAGGTCGACTATTGATATTAGTAATACATCTATCATCTGTTGATATATTCCTTATACACAGTCATAATGTTTCAATCGAACCCCTTTTTTTTTTTCACGCAACAGCAGACGCAAATACCTGAGTGTGTCTTGTTTATTTTTTTTCTTTTTGGTCGGTTTTTACGCAGCAACAAACACAAATATTTGACGATTGTCTATTTTTTTTTTCGGTTGCGTAATGTACTGTAAATGGTTGACAGGAATTTACAAATCGCTTCAGGGCATCGATAGAATTCTCACACTTTTGTTCTAAACTTACGATTCATATTTTTCTTTTATATATCTGCCAAAGTAAAGCCGTCAGTCAATAGTTAACAAAGGCAAAAACAAATATTCTTCCTAACGTGTTTTGTCTAACAATTACAACAATGTAGATTAGCGTTTTTTTTTTCACTCATTTTTATATATATATATATATCTACAAAGTACATCAGCGAGTCTTTAAAGAGATCATCTCTAACTCCACGAACACGATGGTACACGACCCTTGAGCACGATGGTACACGACCCTTGAGCACGACGGTACACGACCCTTGAGCACGACGGTACACGACCCTTGAGCATGACGGTACACGACCCTTGAGCATGACGGTACACGACCCTTGAGCATGACGGTACACGACCCTTGAGCACGACGTTAACGACCCTTGAGCACGATGGTAACGACCCTTGAGCACGACTTACGACCTACGACTACGACTTTACTCCCCTGGTATATGATGATTTGGTCTTCGACCTGAACCTTGAAAGCGTTGAAGGCAACGACCAGACCATATGATATGCAGGGATCGACCCGTCGTGCTCAAGGGTCGTACCGTCGTGTTTAAGAAACGCGCACTCGTTCTCAACCAAGTTAAATTGTGCATTGGGAATTAAAGGTAACTATCAAAAAAATAAGAAATTCAGTTATTCAAGATTCTAGAATCTCTCTCTCTCTCTCTCTCTCTCTCTCTCTCTCTCTCTCTCTGTGTGTGTGTGTGTGTGTGTGTGTGTGTTTGTCGTCTCTGCTTACTGTAAATCGTCCTGTATCAATACCATTAACTCCCAGTATATTGATCACCCCATGTGTGTGTGTGTGTGTGTGTGTGTGTGTGTGTGCGCGCGCGCATGACCAGCCGTGTTTTGCAAGCCATCCCTCGCCCAGGATGTGTGTGTGTGTATCGTCATGCAACAGAGGACGGAGGGCCTCGCACACAGCGAGGGAATGCCCTTCGAAGGCCATTTTGACGCCTCCGAAGCCCGGGGCTTCAGTTCTGCTTTAAAGGAGGTGGAATCTCCTCAGACTCCTCCTTGCATGGCTCGTCTTAAGCTGTTGGCTCCGAATATCAAAGCTTAAGCTGCTGGCTCCGAATATCAAAGCTTAAGCTGCTGGCTCCGAATATCAAAGCTTAAGCTGCTGGCTCCGAATATCGAAGCTCAAGCTGTTGGCTCCAAATATCAAAGCTTAAGCTCTTGCCTCCGAATATCAAAGCTTAAGCTCTTGCCTCCGAATATCAAAGCTTAAGCTGCTGCCTCCAAATATCAAAGCTTATGCTGTTGGCTCCAAATATCAAAGCTTAAGCTGTTGGCTCCAAATATCAAAGCTTAAGCTGCTGCCTCCAAATATCAAAGCTTAAGCTGTTGGCTCCAAATATCAAAGCTTAAGCTGTTGGCTCCAAATATCAAAGCTTAAGCTGTTGGCTCCACTGTGCTTCTCCAGAGTTATTCCAGTTGGTATATATACAATATGTTTTCAGTTATGCCACATTCTTTTCTCGTCTTTACCGGGGAGATTTACGGCAACATACTATTATTTTTTTTTGATACAAGTTGAAGCGAGTTATGGAAACTTTGTTGCAAAAAAATACGACAAGTATTCATACAAGCAAGTGCATCGATTGAAGGGACGCGAGTCTGCTCAAAATATTTTGCTTAACTAAAAAGAAAGAAAGGAAAAAATGGTTGCTCCCAGATATGACCTAAATGGCAGGAAGTTACTTAAGAGAAAAAAGAATACAGAGATCATTTCCCTATACATCGTATTATGTATATATCTATATTCATGCAATAATCGTAAAAGACAGGAACGTAATCAAGAAATACATATATATACTTTATACCACAAACAATCGTCATCCATTCCGATCTAAACACAAATCGTAAACATCAACTTTAAATTCTCCCATGTAACTGTGTAATACCAAGAGAAGAAACCCGGGCTAACAAGCCACACCCGTAAAGCAAATATTGGTCGAGGGAAGAGCCATTACCATATTTATCCTAAAGAGACGTTTTGGATTATCACTACTGAGGGGCAACCAGGGAACTAAATGTAAACAAAACACCCTGACGTAAACACTCAAACCCCCACTGGACGTACAAGAGTTCCTTCTGTATCTTTTCAACATCTCAAGAGTATACATTATGTATGCCCTCCCCCTGACGCCAGGCGAACGCAACAACGTATATATATATACACACACGCACACCACACACCCACACTGTTGGAGACCCAACCCGACCAGACCCGACCCACCAACCCCACGAGCCTCATAGACACGACTTGATGGACAGCGAGAGCGGTCGGAAGGACATGTTAGCCACTGAGACCTGGTGCCGGTGTTTGCAGAAACGCTTTTCCAGCCCAGCCACGTGAAACAGAGACCGTGATATTGTGCAGGTGGAGCAGCATCTTAAAGGCGCCCTGCAGTTAACCCTGTAAGGGGAAAGGGATTGGGGATCTACGACACCAAGTACCCTCACAATACGTCAAGATATCGTATGAAAGTCCTGCATATATATATATATATATATATATATATATATATATATATATATATATATATATATATGAGAGAGAGAGAGAGAGAGAGAGATCTTGCCGACTGGTCTAGCCAATCTCCAACGAAATGTCTCTCCTTCCTCCCTCTTTTTTTTTTTTTTTATCCCACAGGGTTGGAGTCATTGTAATCCCGGAAGCTGTATTGATCACAGCTCAACAGTCCTTGTGATGAACCTTCTGCCAATTGTTCTACCGTGATTGTGTGCGCTCGCGATACGTCACCCAGCTCATTCTATATGAAGTTTACGTGGTTTTAATCAGACTGTGTGTCGTTCTTAGCTTTCACTGCATTTCCCTTTTTCATTCACAATAATGGAAGACGTACCTTTGCCCATGCCATGTCTGATTCTGTAAGAAAAAAGGTAGGTTCCCCCGCTTCTTCACACTCCAGTCTCCCTCCCTCCATCACTCCCTCGCTCCAGGATCCTTAATATGCTAATACCTTGTACATTTCTCAAGGTCGGTGGCTCTGTCTTTTGGAGACACACGCAGCTAACACAGTCTTTCCTCCTGTCTACGTATACCACCTTACATCTGGAACGTCAGTTATATTTTATATATATATATATATATATATATATATATATATATATATATATATATATATATATATATAGCAGCCAACTGTCTACGTATACCACCTTACATATGAAACGTTAGTTATAGATATAGATATATATATAGCAGCCAACTTTCGCTACTATCAGTTTTCCCTTTCTATATCCTATCCGATTTTGTTTAATTTTCATAAAGGACTCACCCATTTGTATTCTTGGGGTGGGGGGGGGGATGGCTTGAATTTCACTGGTATCTGGTTATACCATTCATTCCGTCGGATGTTCTGAGAATTGCACCTATGCCTCTCTCTCTCTCTCTCTCTCTCTCTCTCTCTCTCTCTCTCTCTCTCTCTCTCTCTCGTAGAGGGATTCGAAGAGGAGTGGAAATAAGAGGAGGGCCTGGAAATCCTTCCCTGTATCATTTCTTCCTAAAAGTAGAGAACAGAAGAAGCCGCCACACTAGGATCTTTCCCCTCTAAAGACTCAATCTCGTCTCTCCCCAAGGCGGGTAAGGCGAAGAAGAAAGAGAAAAATCTCCTAAACTTCATCTCCCTTAAACCCTTCGTATGTCCAAAGTCCAGATGATTTACCAGCCTCCATGGTAGCCACACGTGAGAACGTTCCAGTCTGCGTGACCAAGGTCAAATAACACGTAGCTGTAGCCGTGGTAGAGGAGGGAACCGTATGTCACTGTGGATAGCCAGTCTTTACGTTTCCAGGACGTCCAAGAAGAAGAAGAGCCTTCCAGCCAGTCTCTGACCATCGTCCTGCCTTTCCAGTTGGCACTGGAATTCTCCATGAACTCATACTATTGCTGAGGTCTGTCCCGCAAACATTAATTCAAATGTCCTTTTTCTTTTGTAAGTATAGACAAAGTATTTCTATACAAGTGGAGGTAAGGATAGACCCTATAGAAGTGGGGGTTAGGATAGAAACCATAGTGAATTGGAGGTAAGGATAGAACCTATAGTGAATTGGAGGTAAGGATAGAACCTATAGTGAATTGGAGGTTAGGATAGAACGTATAGTGAAGTGGAGGTAAGGACGGAACGTATAGTGGAAGTGGAGGTAAGGATAGAACCCACAGTGAAGTGGAGGTAAGGATAGAACCTGTATTGTGTATCACAAAAGCTATTTTGGAAAACTATCTCTTCCTTTATGTACATCTTGTCTAACTTCATGGAACAGAGCTATGAGGAGGAAGTCGCATGATAACTGAAAAAATAAATCATTTGCTGGACAGTGTAACAGGAGGATATGATCGTAACAGCAAAGGTATACGAGAAGTTCCCAGATCATCTACCCAGCAGAGCGAAAGAATATTTTTATCGACCCCTTCAGCGCCTTCAGCAGGAATCGGTCCTTGGCTTCTGCAGGAATCGGTCCTTGGCTGCAGCTGGTGAAGGCGTTTCTCCCGGTAATACTGGTATGCAACTGGACGACCTCCCTAACATTAAAATACTGCAAGGTAGACCTCCAAACTATAAAAGCCTCGATTCTTTTACCCCACAGGCATTAACATAATCTCCAAGGCCTTAGAACACACTGTGGAATTTACATCAAAAGTTTAATGCGATTTGGGAATAAAAGAAGCGCATTCATCAACTTAACCACAACTGTCTTTTGTTTTTCGTTCTTGAGGGGGGGTAGGCGGACTGAGGTGGGTAAATAATGCGAGAGAGGTTGATGATGAGTGCCAGGCAAGGTGTAAACTTATGTATGCTCGACCGTGGTCGTTCCGTGCGTGCATTATGGTCAGCAACACTAACCATTCTTGTTTCTAAGTATTAGATGAAATGCTTGACAATAGTTGTAGAATCGAAACTAGTATTGACCTCTGAATGATATTTCTTCCTCATAATCCAACAAGATATGAACCATTACTATTTCTGTGTATGTATGTATGGAAATCCTCCCCTCTTGTTTTTTTTTTTTTTTTTTTTTTTTTTTTTGATTTTCCAAAAGAAGGAACAGAGAAGGGGCAGGTGAGGATGTTCCCTCAGAGGCCCACTCCTCTGTTCTTAACGCTACCTTGCTGATGCGGGAAATGGCGAAGTTTGAAAATATATATATATATATATATATATATATATATATATATATATATGGATTTGTATGTAGCATTTATGGATCTGGAGAAGGCATATGATAAAGTTGATAGAGATGCTCTGTGGAAGGTATTAAGAATATATGGTGTGGGAGGCAAGTTGTTAGAAGCAGTGAAAAGTTTTTATCGAGGATGTAAGGCATGTGTACGTGTAGGAAGAGAGGAAAGTGATTGGTTCTCAGTGAATGTAGGTTTGCGGCAGGGGTGTGTGATGTCTCCATGGTTGTTTAATTTGTTTATGGATGGGGTTGTAAGGGAGGTAAATGCAAGAGTCCTGGAAAGAGGGGCAAGTATGAAGTCTGTTGGGGATGAGAGAGCTTGGGAAGTGAGTCAGTTGTTGTTCGCTGATGATACAGCGCTGGTGGCTGATTCATGTGAGAAACTGCAGAAGCTGGTGACTGAGTTTGGTAAAGTGTGTGGAAGAAGAAAGTTGAGAGTAAATGTGAATAAGAGCAAGGTTATTAGGTACAGTAGGGGTGAGGGTCAAGTCAATTGGGAGGTGAGTTTGAATGGAGAAAAACTGGAGGAAGTGAAGTGTTTTAGATATCTGGGAGTGGATCTGTCAGCGGATGGAACCATGGAAGCGGAAGTGGATCATAGGGTGGGGGAGGGGGCGAAAATTTTGGGAGCCTTGAAAAATGTGTGGAAGTCGAGAACATTATCTCGGAAAGCAAAAATGGGTATGTTTGAGGGAATAGTGGTTCCAACAATGTTGTATGGTTGCGAGGCGTGGGCTATGGATAGAGATGTGCGCAGGAGGATGGATGTGCTGGAAATGAGATGTTTGAGGACAATGTGTGGTGTGAGGTGGTTTGATCGAGTAAGTAACGTAAGGGTAAGAGAGATGTGTGGAAATAAAAAGAGCGTGGTTGAGAGAGCAGAAGAGGGTGTTTTGAAATGGTTTGGGC
The DNA here is from genome assembly GCF_036320965.1 of Panulirus ornatus. Lineage (NCBI taxonomy): Eukaryota > Metazoa > Arthropoda > Malacostraca > Decapoda > Palinuridae > Panulirus > Panulirus ornatus. Next base: position 5,531,164 of record NC_092242.1, read on the forward strand.
ACATGGAGAGAATGAGTGAGGAGAGATTGACCAAGAGGATATATGTGTCGGAGGTGGAGGGAACGAGGAGAAGAGGGAGACCAAATTGGAGGTGGAAAGATGGAGTGAAAAGGATTTTGTGTGATCGGGGCCTGAACATGCAGGAGGGTGAAAGGAGGGCAAGAAATAGAGTGAATTGGAGTCATGTGGTATACAGGGGTTGACGTGCTGTCAGTGGATTGAAGCAAGGCATGTGAAGCGTCTGGGGTAAACCATGGAAGGCTGTGTAGGTATGTATATTTGCGTGTGTGGACGTGTGTATGTACATGTGTATGGGGGGGGGGGGTTGGGCCATTTCTTTCGTCTGTTTCCTTGCGCTACCTCGCAAACGCGGGAGACAGCGACAAAGTATAAAAAAAAAAAAAAAAAAAAAAAAAAAAAAAATATATATATATATATATATATATATATATATATATATATATTTATCCTTAGTGTTACTGAAAAGATGCTCCTTTGAACATGTCAATTCTAAGCGAATGCAGAGGTAAACTTACTCGTATTTATATATCTTCACCAGAATAGTCTACCACACTGGGGATTACCGGTAAATCCACAAACAAAACGAACGTAGCAGCAAGACCAGCATAATACAGAATCTAACACAAGACCCAAGTTGATATTTACAGATGGAAATGATCTAAAGATATATTACTATACACACGATGAAGTTATTCCTGCTTTTGAAAGAATAGAAATCATTGCGTTTAGTTTCGATATAGATATAGAGATATCAGTGTTCTATATCATGGTAAGGGAGCGAGGCCCTTAAGGATAGAAGGCCTTAAACGAGATTTCGCAAGGTCTCGTCTCGCATAACCTGGCTCAGTCTTGTTGCAAGTCTCGTGTTTACCGCAGTTGTCCGTCGTGCTAATAAGGCGTGAAGAACCGACGGCAAATAGCCTGCCCGCTGTGTTTACTCACGCCGGGGACCGAACCCAGAGAGGTGGATCTCCACCACACACACACGGGTGCTCCTCGCCTCACCACCAACTTTTCCCTCCCACTCCAGGCGCGTTTCTCCGAGGACATCTCGAGGAGGAGGAGTACGAGGACAACTTGGTCCTCCTCATCCGTTGCTCTCGTCTGTCTCGTCCTCTCGCTCTCGTTTCAGCATCACTTCCTCCGCCCGGAGATAAGCGTCAGCAACCACAGGGATTCGTCTCGTGTTATCTCGAGAATCCACAGAGATACGTCTCGTGGTATCTCGAGACTGTGGTTCGTTCCGTGCGTTTCACGTGTTCTAAGCTACGCAGGGCTGATATACAAGGAACGTTAGTGTATCAGATTTTCTTCTTTTTCTTTCATTGAGGAAGTTGAGTTACACGCGCCTGCCTCACAGATCACCTGTGTGCGAAAGGGAGGGAATGAGGAGGTGGTTAGATTGGTGTCAGGTTATATTAACACGTCTTGCCCGAATGTAACATGTGTCAGAGATAACGGGTGGGTGGCCACAGCTGGGGTGGCCGTTGCATCAAACATAGGAAAGAGGCGATTCACACGACAGTGAGAGAGAGAGAGAGAGAGAGAGAGAGAGAGAGAGAGAGAGAGAGAGAGAGAGAGAGAGAGAGTGTCGATTGAAGAGAACGTCTTCCTGAATTGAATTGTTCCGTTTCGTCGTCGTCAAGCTAATGACGCTTTTCCGGAGAGAGAGAGAGAGAGAGAGAGAGAGAGAGAGAGAGAGAGAGAGAGAGAGAGAGAGAGAGAGAGAGAAATGTCGACCAGGATTACCATGATGAGAATGTGGCAACGGAAGCGATGAGTATTACCGGAAATGAATATATATATATATATATATATATATATATATATATATATATATATATATATAATCTGGAAAAAAAAGAAGAAAGGTATATTTCCGCCTGGGGGGGTTTCAACATGTTCCCTTCCGCACGACAAAGACGCATCTGAGAGAGAGGGAATGGAGCTAAAAATACAAGTTCAGGAATTTCTTGTTCGACAAAAATCTTTTTTTTTTTCCCCCGCGCTATTACGATCGACTCCCATCAAGCTCACTATTTTTCCAAAGGGCTCTGCTTTTTTTTTTTTCCTTTACGTGTCTCCCGAGGCGGATTGTTACAGCCGAGTTTATCTGTATTTACCTCGGAGTTGTGCTTTGGCTTTATCAAAACATGCTGCACAAAACATCAGGAAGGACGTGTGTGGCATCTCGTTCGGTTATTTGTGTAGGATCTTAAAAACAACGCCATCATCATCAGCTGAACAGATGTTGTGGCGAGACGAACATATCTTCCACGTCCTCACTACTCATTCAATAACCTCAATCTCATTCAATGAATAACCTCATACCTTTCATAATTCCCCCATGATGAATGACATGTATGTATTTTGTACACACACACCAATTATTTCCAGTCTTACGTTCGCCAATCCAGTGACTTTTATACGTGAATAGCCAGCGCCCAGGACCTCCATGCCCACAGCTTAAGAGATCTTAATCACTTCCCTCTTCTTTGATGGGTTTGATCCTATAGCTAAACCTTCGTATAATGAGATCATGTTCCGTCCATGCAAGTGCTATGAGAGGAAGTCCTGTCGAAGCACACTATGTGTTAACGCCTATTAGATTCCTTATCTCGTGGCCACCAAGAATGGAATCCCCTAATATGTAGGATTTAAAACTGGGATTCACCTTCTGTTGTCGTCCCGTCATTATCCACCCAGTTGCGACATAACCCAATAAGTACATGGCTATTCTCGGTCTCTACCTGTCCTTTTCAGACTACCATCCAGGATTTAAAAGTTCCGAGGTTCTGTGATGGTATACAAGTGTAGTAGCACACACAGTGGGGAACATATACTATATTTCATACAGTTTCTTAAAGGACTATTTGCCTAATGATGATCGACATGAAGTGCTAGAAGTGTGGGCATGCGACGCAGGGAAGGAACGAGACAAAGTAACTTGATCCGGGTTCACTAACCTTGGAAAACAAGAGAGACTCTGTGGTCGCAAGGATACCCAAGTAATCAATGAAGGTTATCGAGTGTGAAGACTTCGAGACAGGAGCTTCACTTAGAACATAGTGAGACCTGCGTCAACATATAGTGTAAATGGCTACAGACGTCAGTTACAATAGAGAGACACACGCGCATCTGAATATATATCGTAAGTGGCGACAGATGTCAGTAACAATTACCATGAAGTATCAGACACTGAATGTATCTATCATCAAACAATTAATTATGACGATGTTTACTGTTGCCCTACTGTTCACGTGACGTATCTAACTGGAGCAGAGCAAACATTATTTACTTGAAACCACCAACACCACCACTTCCGTCGTTTTTTTTTAAAGGAAAAAAATACTAGATAGATTTGATTCCCATAGTAAATCTTTATATAGACAAAAAGATGACCTTTGGTTGAAGGTAGATATTAGATTACTGAAAAAAAAAGAAAGGTAGATAGTTATAAAAGGCGAGTGGTTGTGTGTGTGTGTTGAGTTATAGCAAACACTATCTCGGGTATTCTAGGTTTGATATTAACCGGGTGATCTTGGGAGATAGCTGAAATCCTGGAATCAGCAGCGAGACAGACCCACCCGAAGAAAAAAAGTCTTCTTGCGCCTCTAATTCGCACGGGGGATCGAACGAGCGCCACTCCATGTAAGGGGACGAGAACCCATACCTCACCCCACTGTTGATGATCGCCATCTCGTCCACACTGTAAGGCAAGTGGCACCAGACACGTCGAGAACCATCCACATCTTTAAGTCTCGTCTCGATAACTTCGTTCAGATAACCCGAGTGTTGGTGGGTTGTTATCATCACCAGACAAGGCTGGGTCTTTGCTCTCGTCTGGTGGGTGTAGTCGGGTTGTGCCGGTGCCAGGTGTAGCAAACGGGAGACCCATGATCATCGTTATCTTCGCCCTATTGTGTGGTGGTCCGACCCGACCCCCCGAACCCCTTCCCTACGTTAACAATGGGGAGGTGTCAAACTCGCCAGACGCGTCACCCAAAAAAAAAAAAAAAGGAATCGTTCCGGCTGACGCAGGGTTGAGGTTTGAGTATCTGGTATTAATAGCGTTTAGAAGATGATATCACGCGAGGAGGGTGAACCATTAGGAGGAAAATGGCCCCGATAATGTCTGTGGGATGTGAGACGAGAGGCATGGGGGAGGGGAGGAGGAGGAGCAGAGAGAGAGTGAGGTTAAGAAGGGAAAGACAGATTTAAAGAGACATTGTCTCCAAAATGAATTGCGAGAGAGCCATAGTGACCGAAAGATTTTGCAACCAGATGTATCTATGAAGAAAAACAAGAACGTAACTATATTGGCTGTGAGGAGAGAAAGAGGAAACACAAACTGTGTTAGGATGTGGTTGGAAATGATTGAGGCCAAATTGGTAGAAAATCTACTTGGACGAGTTCTGGCCGGTAGGGAAGGAAAGTGTGTGTGTGGGAAGGTGTGTGTGTGTGTGTGTGTGAGTGGAACGTGTGGGAAATGTGCGAGAGGATTCTAGAGAGGCAGTTTGAGTAGAGTGCTAAAGTGGTACGTGGGTCGGGCGTTCACCAAGTGTGTTGAGAGGGTGCTTTAGCGATGGGGTGGAGGGAGTGCGTTAGAGGTGGATGGAGGGAGTGCGTTAACGATGGGCTGGGGAGTGTTGTGGGGTGGATGGGGGTTGTTTGATTATCATGGCAAGTATCAGCCAGTTGCTTGTAGACTGCGTGGGTCGTACGTTCCGAGAGTGCGTGGGGACACGTGCGTGTGCAACTGATTAGTGCATCAGGTGCTTGTTAGAAGTGCTTAACGAAGGTGATTCGAGCGTGAATAGGTTCAGGAGCAAAACACCGACGAGTTCCTAAGAGTTTAACGAGCTGATTGGGTCGAGCTTTGAAGAGGGTGCGTGTCTACAGGCCTCCGAGTAAGGAAGGTGCGTGTGACCTGAGAAAGGTTCGTGACTGGAGGGAGCGCTGTGTAGCTAAAGTCTCCGGCTGAACGTTCGTTAGAATTCGTAAGTGGCAGGTAGTAGGAATTGATGAAACTCTCTGGTTATAGACGGTGTGTTCCAAATGACAAAGTCGACGGTTGGGTTTCGCAACCTATGGATGGAGTTAGATCGCTCTTAACCTTGCTGCGGACGAGGTTAGATCCGAAATTACCCTAGTATCTATTGAGGATTCGCGGCGAGGTGTGAGGTAGCAAACTTGGTGTTAAAAAATACTTGAAATAGGTCGAGGCGAAATGTACTGTGGCACCTGAGGTGCTTCACAGAACCAGAGGCATGAAAAGTGTGTCTAGAAGTAGGCCAAGTCGAGGAGACTTAAGTGACCTCAAGAAGGAGGAGGAGGAAGAGGAGAGGTTGGAAGTAGAAGAGAGGAGAGGTTAGAAGTGGAGGAGAGGACAGGAACAGGAGGTGGTAGAAGAAGGCAGGAGGAGATAAGAAGGGTAAGGGGAATGGTAGAAGAGGGAAGAATGCATAAGGAGATTTAAGTGATCACAAGGAGGAAGCGAAGGAGGAACAAAGCAGAAGAGCAGGTGGTGGTAAGAGTGGGCGGGAGGAAGAAATGAAAGATTGAAGAAGAAGGTGACAAGGAGGAGGGAAAAGGAATATAGATATCTTAACATCTCATTGTGCTCCAGCAGGAAGGGAATAGGTTCCTGATGGTCTTGGCTTCGACAACATCTGCCGGCAATCTGTTCCAGAATTCTATAACACAACAGGCAAAGAATATTTTGCGCACGATGGCTTTACATCTCCTTCTTTACATCTCTTTCTTAAAATTATCACCGAATCTCAGTCTAATGTATAGAAATTCGTACGAGTTATATTCTCGAAATAATTTAGTTTTTATTAAATCTCCTCCGAATATGAGTTTTGTCATGGAAAGTGATTCCAGATCTACGAGCCTTTCCTCATGAGGTTTATTTCTTGGTGACAAAATTAGTTTCGTTGTTCTTCTTTGTGTGTGTTCTAGTTAGTCTTAGTCTGTGATCAAGCTTGGTGACCCAGAACTTAAGATCGGATGCTGAATGGAGTCTGACCAGGATATTGTAATGAGTACTCGATGTATCCTTTTTATACTTCATATTTGTAAGGAAAGGAGAATGAGGTTGAAAAGAGAAAAAGGAGAGAAAAACAAGGAAAAAGATGAGGGTGAGAAAATGAAAATTGAGGGGAGGTGAGGAAGAGGATGCGTAAGCGAAGATCATGTGAGCTTCAGTAGGAGGAGGAGGAAGAGGAAGAGGAAGGGGGGTTAGGTCCAAGGAGACCTGGGCAGGAGGGAGGCAGGGTGGGTGGGTTGTCGGGGGGGGGGGGGAGGTAGCGGTTAAGTCGGCTTCAGAATAACAATATCCAGCACCCTTGTGGCCCCCAGGGGAACTCTCCACCTGGACCCCAACACCAGGTAGCACTACCGACTCTCCCCCGGGCATCTGTTCCTGTGATCATTGGTCTGTTTGCTCGTGTGTGTGTGTGTGTGTGTGTGCGTGTGTGTGTGTCAGTTGCTTCCATAAACTGCCTATCTAACGTATGTAAATCTATGGTTTGATTTTTGGATGTTTTAATTCCCTATTCTACAGTATTCGTACCTCGCTCTCTTAGACCCTCTAAGATACAGCTCGACTGTAATGTTATCTATAATGATGTACCTTCGGCTACGTTGTCCTCTGCACAGTGCTGAACGTGTCTTCATGTTCGTATCTAGATATACATCAGATATTCATAGAGGATTGCATCCCATCAGATCAACAATGCAGACTCTATTTACTCTTACTTTACCCATAATATAGTATTGGAAGCGACTCGGGGTCCAGCCGTACATTTCTATAAGAGCCAACAAAACCCTTTCTCTTCGTTTGGTTTCCTACAGCGTGTCTTTAGGGAACGCTATAGCATAGAGAGTGTCCTAAAGGACACACTACATACCATGTACTGTGTATCTTTTGGGAACGCTATAGCATAGAGAGTTTCCTAAAGGACACACTATATACCATGTACTGTGTATCTTTTGGGATATATTACATGCTATACAAGTTACCCTTTGGGAAAGATTGCAGGCTATACAACACATCTTTCCAGTTCTACTTTAATTTCAAAAGTTCCAATCCTCCTTTGACGTCAGGCCTTGAATGAGATTGACGAAAAAGGCAAAAAGAAAGAAAAAGAATAGACGAAGAGAAAAGAATAGTTTAAAAATTACTTTTTTTTTTTTAGAAAGGGGAAGACTTCTCTTTTGAAAATGTATTGTTATAGTTTTCGGTTAACGTATGGTAGGATAAAGGATTCCAAAACTGGCTGGAAAGGGAAATAGAAGTGATAACTTGCCGACCTGGATTTTCCCAAGGACCACACGATATTTATGCAACACATTGACTTGCCAAATACTGTGTGGTCTGGTTAATGGCAGGAACACACAAGCAGCCACCTCTGGGGAGCAGCAGAAGCGAAGCAACAATATATATGTATATATAAATATATATATATATATATATATATATATATATATATATATATATATATATATATAGAGAGAGAGAGAGAGAGAGAGAGAGAGAGAGAGAGAGAGAGAGAGAGAGAGAGAGAGAGAGAGAGAGAGAGAGAGGACGAATCAAACCAATCCCATGATTGTAGTCACCTCACACACCTAAAAAAAAAAAAAAAGAAATTGTCCGTGTGTTCTAAACGAGATCCATATTCTATCATTTTTTATTTGTTATTTGGGGGCAAACAGCTACGTATTTGCCTGATATTGGGTATCCAAGATGAATTCTATGTAGACAGACTAAATCCTACTGGCACTGATGGAGATGAGAACAATAGTCATGGAAGGTGGATTTAGAAGCAGAAATAAGAAAAGAAATGGTTTTTTAGAAGCGATGATTGCGTGTACACAATATTTCAAAGTCTAAATTTATAGCTGTAGTGGAAACGAAACGAGATGGACTAAGCATACGAGGATGGAATAGATTTAAAAAGTCTGAAGAAATTCAGACTTTCACCATCAGCAAAAGAAAGTGCTTCATTTAGGAAAGGAGGTGGGGTGAGATGAAGTATTTTTATGAAAAGGAGAAAGATTGGAGGAGACAAGATAGCGCCTTCGGGGAACACCACTGTTGACGGAGAGAGAATCAAAGGAAAAACCGAAAGAAGGAGAGCCAAGGATTCACACTCACAAAAATGGGATTAAAATCAACAATAAATGATTTGGTCGATGATCATTTGTAATATAAGGACAGTCGATACAATGGGTACCTGGCTCAAGCTGGAGTCTATATATAATTTATAATTACATGTATCTTTAACGAGATGGCCTCGATTAAAGGCGTCCGTTGCCCGGTGCCAACTCTGCTCACTAAAAATGAGTACGTAACACGTCCCTCGCTGTTCATTAGAGTTTGATGTAGTATCTATTGCCGTAGATATAATTCTGGCATCATTAAGCGTTTTGCGAGTTAGTATCCGACGAAAGAGTTGACATACCGTGGGGGAAATAATCCTCAATCCTTCATTAACTTCTTTTCTATCCTCGCGAATCAGAATAATATATTCAACTTGACGCCGTATTTGCGCAATTCTAATCTCTTTTTTTTCCCCCCCACATTAAGCCGAGGGATGAATCCTTCGTGTGTGACGAATGAACGCGTCGTATTTCCTTCCTGTCGTCTTACGATCTTACATAAAAGACAACTTTAGAAAAGAAAAATACTCGTCTGATTATGGATAATTCCCTTCATTATCTTCCTTAGTTGAATTTCTTGTCGAGGTATTTACCACCCCAGCGTAAAAACATCACATCCTCCCCCCTTCCCTTCCCTTTCCCGCCAGATTGCTTTTGTCGAGGCACTGGACGTAATCTTTATGATCCACGCATAAAAAAAATAATAATATAATCCCGGAGTCGAAGCCTGACTGACGAAATTTGCATTTCCAAGTTTCATCACAAGTTTTACGTTCGTCTGTAATGGCATCATTTTCCCCGGGAATTGACGCTTCTCCCTTTCTCTTAATGTTTAGTCCCCAGAAGCGTCATTACGGCAGGCCCCTCGCACCACACTATGCTGAAGGCCAGGCAGAGAGGCATTACGAGTGCATGACGCATGGAGACCAAAATTTTTTTCTTAATCGTCAAAAGAAAAATTGAGTTACTCACAGTATGGAGTAAAGTTGTTTATACTGTGGTTAGGACAGGGTTTTTAAAAACGAAGCTATCGTCTCGTCTATCCCTTTCCTATTACCTTATCTATCCCCTCCCACACATACTATCCCAGCCCGATGATTGCCCCCCCACCCCCCTCCCACTCCTTCCTCCTTCAACGTCCCACATCCCATGTTCTCTACGCCGCCAGGAAACCCTCAACCCCATGTTCCATCCAGCCAAACCAATTCGTTAAGTCTCGCGTTATCACCTCATTTCGCTAGTTAATTCCGCACAAGATCTACCGGGAGCAATTTCACGTGGCAATCGCACCGTTTATGCTGACGACAAATTGTCAAATTGCTTGGGAAAAACAGCTCGTTAGCGCCTCCTCTGAGGTACAGTGCGCAGGTGGTAATAGCAGTTGGACCCCCCAACATATTACCATGATAAAGATGAAACATTGCATCGTCACCACAAGTGCATTATGTCACCGTAGGCGAAAATTACTTTATGTTGCGTAAATACAGTAATTAGTGTCAATAGAAGTAGAAATTATCCCTTGGACAGGGGTAACTATATTAAAAATAATCTTACACAAACCCATTCTATTCCTAAGGACTTGGGGAGTCATTGAAATAAACACGCGTTGGTTAGAGAACCAGAGATGTAGCCTGAAGGTTCGTGCATGCATGCATGCATGGGCTTGCTTTACTGAGGAATGCAAAAAGGAATTGAAACACAGATGACTGGGTTCTTATAAAGACTCTATGAGGAAGTGGAGAATGGTCAGAAACGTGCATATTAACGCGGTCCATTCTATACAATCATACGCGGACCATCTGCTAATAACCATTTATTATGTATGCTTCGTGATGATAACGAGCGATACATGTTATACTGTACATATACATAATGAAACCACCACTAAACCATCATACGACATTATATGGCTACAGTCCAACCCTTAATAGGATATTTTTATCGTTCAGTTCAGAACCATAGAGCCAGCCAGACACTACACCAATACACATCGTACTTACACTTTCTTAACATCTCTCAGTTTATACTTACAGATACGAGTAAATAGAGATTATCGTAATTACGGTGTGTACTGATGAAGAAAAGGTTTCTATACTTGAAGTAACAGGGAGTATACCGTTAATGTTACAAATGCCATTTACACCATTCGAATTACAAAGGCCATTCTCACCTTTAATGTTACGAAGGCCATTTTCATATTTAATGCTACAAATGCCATTTACACTAATGTTACAGAGGCCATCTACACCATTAGTGTTACAAAGGCCATTTACACAGTTAATATTACAAAGGCCATTTACAGTCACCGAGAATGACCATACGAATCCTATTCACCGTAATTTATTGATGGTATAACAAGACTACGACAGCAGTGAAAATCTGCCTTGTGATATTTCATGTCTTCTGATATATCCTGGGCTTCTAGCATCGTCTGGGGTGGACCAGAGCGAGGAAAACGAAAGAAGGGACGAGTCCTGCCCGTTCAAGGAAGAAAGAACATCTAGGAGAGAGAGAGAGAGAGAGAGAGAGAGAGAGAGAGAGAGAGAGAGAGAGAGAGAGAGAAAGTTTTCCATGGGTGTTGGTCAGAGTTCTTCCACCTCCTGTCGAAGGGGGATGATTAGAACAGGGTAAGCTTCCTCCGAGGTCAGTAGTACTATTAGACCCACCTGGCAGGTAAGAGCGGCCAGACAAGGTTATTATTCCCCCAGAGATGGCGGAGCTGTTAGCCCACGACGCTGTGGTTTTGGTTCAGCTCCTCCTCCCCCTCCTTCTCCCTCCGCTAGGGGGCAGAGACGGTAACTGGTGGCAGGGCATGAGGGAGTGTAAGAACTCGTGAGTAAGCTTAGACAGTGACACCATCGGGAGGGAGGGCCTTTGACTCGGCCCTCCATGAGGGCTAGAGTGGTCTCTGAAGGAGGCTACGTGGTGCCAGTAAGACACCTGGAGGAGGAGGAGGAGGAGGAGGAGGTAGAGGTCGAAGTCCTGGAGAACGTTTGGGATAGACATCCTTTGCTGTGGGCTAATGTCGAGTGTCGTAAGACTATAGATAGAGTTCTTATTGCCTTCGACTTCCAGGAATGTCAGAGGACGAGGCATGGGAAGGTTAAGAATAATATACAGAATATTCTCCGGTTGATATTGAACATGAAATGGATATTCTGATCTGAGAAATATCGCCCAGAATGATGTCAGAAAAAAAATATCACGTCACCTCATTTCTGTGAAGGAATCAGGAAAAAAAAAACTTTTTCTAAACTTTCACAGAAATATCTTTCTTGGCGCGTATGTTCCGAAATGCAGTACGATGACATATTTCCACAACTATAGAGAAAAAGAAATAACCTTTCAGATCTGATGCCTCAAAGAGAGAGAGAGAGAGAGAGAGAGAGAGAGAGAGAGAGAGAGAGAGAGAGAGAGAGAGAGAGAGAGAGACAGACAGACAGAGAGACAGACAAACACCACACTACGAAATGGTTTCTAATGGGAGAACGAATTATATCAGATTAACGAAGCCGAAAATTAACATTTGGCGCATCGTTATAACATGAATAAAAGTTTCAGATAAGTACGTTAACACTAGGGAGATAATTTATGTGTTAAAAGAATTACGTTACTGATGGAGGACAAGACTATATCACGTGTCGAGGGTGGAGACACACACACACACACACACACACACACACACACTCACAAAGAGGGGGAGTGGAGGAACACACAAAGACCAAGTCTTTTTTCCCCAGAACGAAAGATACTTGACGAATCCTGAGGGGTAACTTTGACAGTTTGATACGAGAGAAATAATGTATTATGACGCAAAGGTCTTACATTACCCCGGATGTTTACCGAAGCTACTGTGAGATAAGTAGAAAGACAATAGTAAAGAAAACGAAAGGTGGAAAAAAAATAGATTAACCTGTGATATATATATATATATATATATATATATATATATATATATATATACACATATATATATATATATATATATATATATATATATATATATATATATATATATATATATATATATATATATATATATTCCTATGAGTCCACGGGAAAAATGAAACACGGAAAGTTCCCGAGTGCACTTTCGTGTAATAATCACATCATCAGGGGAAACACAAGAGAGAAATATAACAGTCAGTTGATATATATATTTATATTTCTCTCTTGTGTCTCCCCTAATGATGTGATTATTACACGAAAGTGCACTTGGGAACTTTTCGTGTTTCATTTTCCTCGTGGACTCATAGAAATATCTTGATCACGCGCAAAATTGTGATCCTTTCCAATATATATATATATATATATATAAACACACACACACACACACACACAACCCAAATGAGACTCGCATTCTTGTCTCCGGAAACTTCGCCAAATTTCATCAGAATCTCTGCGAGAGACATTAATAAAAACTTTTAAGGAAATCAACCTCGATCCATCATTTTGTTAAGTGTTGGAGTTTTCACGCAGTTCATACTTTGATCTGCAAAACTTTTATGGAAATACAGCAGACGAGTTCCTCTGTGTGTGTGTGTGTGTGTGTGTGTGTTTCTTTCCAATTAAATGAACCAGGCTTTTTTAAGTAACAGTCATTTGCCACAACATTGTCACAAATGTAGTCTTTTGGCAAAAAATATGAGATTCCTTGTTCCGTGTTGACTTTACCTGTCATTTCATTGGAAGAGCAGAATATAGATATAAATAAAATGTATATATATATATATATATATATATATATATATATATATATATATATATATATATATATATATATATAAATACATATGTAAATATATGTATATATATATTATACTTAGTCGCCGTCTCCCGCGTTAGTGAGGTAGCGCAAGGAAACAGACGAAAGAATGTCCCAACCCACCCACAAACACACACACATGACATTAAAGGAGAATCAAGATAGAAAGTCGCTAGGAAAAAAATAATACTTGGAAGAAAACGATGGACTTTGGGAATTACCGAGACATAAAACAATGAATATCAGAAATGGAAAAAAGAAAAAAAATCCATTAAATGGTGAAATGAGGAAACTGCTGAAGAAGAAGAAGAATGAAAAAGAACGCTGACAGAGACAATAGAATCATCTAATTGCCAGTAATAGAAAATATGAATCCAAAAAGTAGTATTCTCATATACAGTGCAAGAAAAAACTAAGAATATACGAGATCAGGCCCTAACCTTACGATGTGACAAAGTACAAAAATGACAATGAAATATACAAGATATCACTCAACCAGTACAAACAAGTATTCAACTCAAAAGAGCAACAAAAAAAAAATACAGACTATGAACTATTTTTTAACCAAAATTGAGGAAAATACATGGATAACATACCAGGAAATGACACAAGACAAGAAACCAGATTAAGGAGAAATCAACCAAGAGAAGTGAATGTAATTTCATTCACCCTCCCAAAAATCAACCAAGAGAAGTGAATGTAATTTCATTCACCCTCCCAAAAATCAACCAAGAGAAGTGAATGTAATTTCATTCACCCTCCCAAAAATCAACCAAGAGAAGTGAATGTAATTTCATTCACCCTCCTAAAAATTACAATAATAAACAGTAAAATCCTTGAGATAATGAAGAGACTAAAACGTCAACGAAATTAGAATAAAAGACATGTATGAATATATATAACATGTGTATTATCAGTACGCAAAGTGGTATAGGCCGGTTACGTGGTCTTCTTTCACTCGCAAAAAAAAAAAAAATAACAGACCAAGTATTAAGAAATGTGATCAACAACAGGCCATGTAAATGGATTTGTGCCAGAGGAAAGAACCACATCCAATATCATTAGCTCACGACAATACCATTTATGCAAAGCCAATACAAGGAAAGAGAATGGAGGCGATCATATATTTGTAGACTTAGTCGAGGTGGTGTTTCGTAGCGCGAACAGAGGATTAACAACTTAAAACATTTAAGATATCAAAGGATGAAATAAGAACGGGGAACGAAATTGGTTTTAACGAAGGTAGAAATGGCGAAAGGGATCAAATTGGTTTTAACGAAGGTCGAAACTGGGAAAGGGATCAAATTGGTTTTAACCAAGGTCGAAACTAGGAAAGGAATCAAATTGGTTTTAACGTAGGTTGAAACAGGGAAAGGGATCAAAATTGTTTTAGCGAAGGTTGAAACAGGGAAAGGAATCAAATTGGTTTAAACCAAGGTTGAAACAGGGAAAGATATCAAATTGGTATTAACAAAGGGGGGAAACGAACTGAAAGTTCATCATGAGAATGAAAAACCAGTGCTCAAAATATTCGGCGAGTACATAAAATGCCAAACCGAATACTATTCTGTTGTATGGTCAGACAAATAGGAATATACAAGCTCGAAAGCATTCAGAAACACTTCAGAAGCTGAAGCTAAGAAACTGTGCACCTGAGATGGAATGAGACGCTGAGACAGCTGGACATAGGCATCCTTGGGAGAAGGGAAGAATACGTGATCATCGAAGCCTGGAAACTAATTAAAGGCAGACAGATCTGTGCACTTGGTCCAAGAGCTTCCCAGTAAAGAAGCAGAGTCATCAAACTGGAAAACATACCACTGAATATACCAAAAAATATATCGAACATATATATACAAGAACCCACCAGCAACATTAGGATGGTTTTATAATGTACGACTATACGAAAAAAGAAAATGTATGGGACAAATGGAGACACATTTAAAAGAAACTTAGATGGTTGAAGACAGTGCCAAATGTGCCTAGGATGGACTGCTATGTAATATACGTACCTATATAGAGAAACAATATTACTAGTTAAGCAATGGCAAAATCGTGTAGTCAGTAATCTTACGATTGTAAGTTGTATATTTTCTCTCCTCACAAAGAAATCATTTTCTTTTGAGCACTTGATTATAGAAATATTTTGTTTATCAATCTCTCCCCTTTACCATTACTGTTATTCTTAAGAATGCTACTTCGCATGAGTGATATGTTAACATATTCTTCCCCAAGTATCTACTGAGCATCTTCCTTACCTTTCGACCTCCCTCATAACAGAATTAGATGCTCTTCTTCTCCACTTCCTTTCAACTTCATACACTAGTCATACATTCCCACTCTCTAACCCTGAGATAGGCTCTGAATAACTTCAGTTTCTTTTCTTAGTTTCTCTCCCACATCTTCTCCATTATCTCGGTCTTATCTCCACTACAAAACTTCACTTTCCTCTCCCCCACCCCCCTCACTTTCCCTTCCAGCAACACTTTCCCTTCCAACACTTTCGTCCTTGCCAGTCCGTTCTTCCCCCACGACCTGGTTAATGGCTTCTGCCAACTCATACCTCATTTTCTTTCACGTGCTTCCAACTTTCTTATCTGTGTGTGAGCTGGCTGAAATGCTCGTGTCTTAAACTCACTTACCTGCCGCAACTTCTTGTAAAAGTTCCGCTAATATAACTAAGCGGCTCTTGCCCCTTTTAGTTTGCCTACACAGCACTGCAAGAAGTGCCTTATATATATATTCTTTCTTTCATACTATTCGCCACTTCCCGCCTCAGCGAGGTAGCGTTAAGAACAGAGGACTGGGCCTCTGAGGGAACATCCTCACCTGGCCACCTTCTCTGTTCCTTCTTTTGGAAAATAAAAAAAAAAAAACTGAGAGGGGAGGATTTCCAGCCCCCCGCTCCCATATATATATATATATATATATATATATATATATATATATATATATATATATATAGAGAGAGAGAGAGAGAGAGAGAGAGAGAGAGAGAGAGAGAGTACTCAAAATTCCTTTATAATAGAATTCTGTTGTCACACCGACACCTATTTTTTTTTTTTTTTTTCAGAGGTTCTTGCTGCAGACCAAGGCTACGCTACACTCAGTAGCAGGGACAGGATGAAGTCAAGTGCTGTGTGTCTCTCACGCCAACTGACGACGATACAACCTGGCTAAAAGGTAATGGTTGTTCAACTCGCAGTGGAACCTAAAGCAGGTGGGCGTCCGGTAACACAGAGAGAGAGAGAGAGAGAGAGAGAGAGAGAGAGAGAGAGAGAGAGAGAGAGAGAGAGAGAGAGAGAGAGAGAGAGAGAGGCCTGTCAGTATTGTCAGTATTAAATATAGAGTCATTTCGAAGGGGAAAGGGGGGAAATAGATGGGAAAACTAATTCCTTTTTCTCTTGCTTTTTACATTTATCATTACATGTCGACGATTGTACCATGTTATGGCTCGTATATTACAGACATTTCTCATATCACGCCGACGCAAGTCGAACTTAAAAAAGATACACCTGACATCAAATATTTCAATATAGGATTTATCCGAAATTATCAAAGATTGGAAAGTGGAGAAAAACTAAAAGCCATTTTCTTTCTACTTAAGCTTCGAGACATATATCATTTCGTTCAGATTATTTCTTCTCAGGTAAAGGACATAGATTTTATCCTCCCTTCTCCTTCACAAGATAATGGGAAATCTTTTATCCTTGGATATCTTAACCCTGTTGGAGAATAGTCCAAATCATTGATAGGACGTCGTAGGGATATCATAAAAATCTTCCACGTTTGATAAAGATCCGATTACATCAAGACTTTCTACCATAAGTTTAGAATACTTAGACGAAAAGGTTTTCTCCCTCCTATATTTCTCATACACATAAGTGAATAAATTAATAACTATGTACTGTATTCAGACAGCCAATTGGCCGAAGATACACAGTTGAGGTATTACAGACAGTGACTGTATATATATTTTTTTGTAGTGTCTTGGTTTTGAAAATGATCGTGATTACTTCATGTCTTATCCATTACTCAAAGTTGATTACATGATTAATAACCTTAGTCACGTAGCCACTTAAATATACGAGAGGAGTTATATTTTTTTGTCGTATATTTGGTAAAGTAGCGAAAACATACACCTAAGTATATTCAGGTATATATGCATATACATTATGTATATACCTAAAATATTATATATACATCCTTAAGAGTCGGCTTATATATCAGTAATGGTAGGTAGCATTATGTAGAATGATTACCCAAAGTCCGATAATCTCAATTACCATTATCGAAAGATAAGCTTCAAAGCGTACTCAAGCTTTTACTGTTTACAATGACAACAGTTGTTTACGTGGCACCGAGTACACCATTGAAAAAGCGCTTTGTAAATCGAAAAAAACAGTTTGTAAATCATTTTTTTTTCTTATTCTTTCTCTTTTATTGTTTGAGACGACTCACGAACTGACACAAGCTCTAGCCACTATAATTCTAATTGAAATCGACTACATTTTGAGCGTATGTACGTCCAGCGCAACCTGCGTCTTTCAAGCTACACATGTCGAAATTACCTTTATCTACGAGGGGGTATTTGTGGCCGGACCCAGCCAGTGCATTTCATCAGGAGACTACCACTGGTGCGTCTGGAAGTAACCTATGACCATGATGTTACAAATGGACCGACTGCTAACAGCAAAAGTTGTTATGCGACCAACAGAATCATGGAGATGTCTCAAACCAAACAGAACATGCGATGAAATTATGCCAATAAGCAAGAGAGAGAGCGAGAGAGAGAGAGAGAGAGAGAGAGAGAGAGAGAGAGAGAGAGAGAGAGAGAGAGAGAGAGAGAGAGAGGATAAAAGACACTGTCTTCCTTCGTTCCAAAGGGATGAGTGACAACACATCACATCTCAAATTCCCATCTAGGGATCCATACGTATAGGTTGCCCCGGAAACTGTATGTGGTCGACCGCGATCTTAGGGAAAATGTTCAATATTTAACGCAACGCTGAGGACGTGTGTGTGTGTGTGTGTGTGTGTGTGTGTGTGTGAAATGTGGAGAGGAGGAGGAGGAGGGGAAAGAAGAAGAGGAGGTGGAGGAGTGTGTATGAAATGTGGAGAGGAGGAGGAAGAAGAAGAGGCGGAGGCGGAAGAGGAGTGGGGTGTTCATCAAAGATGTTCAACATCATAGTTCCCTCTGCCTCCTATTCTTCCCCCAGACTTTCCTTACCGACTCTCCTTCCCGGGGCATTGTGACCCACCACGTTTACCTCATAATCCCCAGCGTCAGGGGCTTTATCCTCTGAAAATATTGCCACAAGAACCAAAAAGAAAAAAAAAAAAAGAAATTGGAGGGAGCAGGATCCATCTCTGCTCCCTTCCCTGATAGCAAGATAAGGCCTACGTCTTGAGCCAAGGGAGAGGCTGAGTTCGTCTATGGTGGCACCCGTAGTGCAGAAGAGACGTTATCGAAATCCTCGATTCCAGTCGTGAAAAATTACAGCCCAAAACCTCCCGGAACTCCCGTCTCTTAGTTTATGGTCTCATGAGCGAAATACACCCGGAACAAAGGAAGGGAGACCCCAAAAGCCTCTGCCGCTTTCCGTTCGCTGGGGACAGCCGTGTGATCTTTGTCTGTTGCTTTATGCACCGTATGTGTCACCTAAGTTAAAAATTCCTAATCTGTAGAAACACCACAGACGCATCATTCTCCATAAGTGTCGCACAGCTGCAAACGCTGCCACTGGGAAACATTCTGATCCCATTCTTCTCCTCCCTCGCTCCCTCCGTCGCAGTAAAACGCGGGCGGCGCTGCCTCCTAGATCTTAGGAGTTTGGGAGGAAGGAAGGGGTTGAAGGGATCTAGAAGCATTTACATAGTAAGTGATGAAGAAGGGGAGGCTGATGCAGTAGTCTAGACGGGCGTCGAAGTTATTGCCAACACAGCAGCATGGGAGATGTGACATGGCAAGCCACAGACTTTTGATACGCAAAAGACTTGCAGCGTTTTCATTCCTTCTCCTTGTGTTACATCAGACTAAGAAGGGAAGTTCTCGAACCTGCTGATGAAGGAGCTTTGGAGCGATCCGATCTGTCCAGGACGCGAGACACTGAAGGAGAGGAGGTATAGGGAGCTTCATAGAGACGCGTGATATGCTAGGAAGAAAAAAAAATATATTGCGAACAAACTGAAGACACGTGGGACATAGACGGAAAGTTAGGGGTCATTCAAAGGCTTGCGAGTCTGAGGTGGAGAATTACAGGCCAGTTGAATGTCCATAAATCTCGCACGTTTTAGGACAAAGGTTACCTAAAGCTGGAGGGTTTTTTTTTTTTCAGAGGTCCTGTGGATGGAAGTAATCGGATTTACCGAAGGATTCAAGGAGGATGATGTGGCCAGAGGAGTGGGTGTGTAAATCATAGTGGACTTGGGTCATGTGGATGTATGGGACAGGAGTTGTGTGCACTTGTTTAGAGTACTGTACTTACACCGAGAAATTATGTGCACATGGAGGGAATCATGTGGACATTTCTTACGAGAGAAAGCAATCTTGTGACCCCTCTGTATAGAGAGGTCATAGATCTATCTTGTGACTCGTACTGTGTTGAGGTTATAGGTCTATCTTGTGACAAAACTGTGTGGAGAGGTTATAGGTCTATCTTGTGACCCTACTGTGTAGAGAGGTTATAGGTCCATCTTATGACCCTGTGTAGAGGTTATAGGTAAGTCTTGTGACCCTACTGTATAGAGAGGTTATAGGTCCATCTTGTGACCCTACTGTGTAGAGAGGTTATAGGTCCATCTTGTGACTACTGTATAGAGAGGTTGTAGGTCCCCACACTGGAAGGGGGATGGGGGGGGGTAATTATTTGTTCACGAAACAAACGGAACAACTTAATGATGCTGTCAAGGTCTGTCCAAACTTTGAGAAGGTAGTTACTTGCACACGCTCCAAGGCGAGTGTTTACACACTTGCTGTGAAGAGAGCTAATGGGGGTGTATACTCGGTGAAAGTAATTTCATGGACGCCTTTGCCCGAATCATTATATGTGAGGACGATTATTCGCACAGGAAGTTAAGGGAAGTGTGGTGTGTGCTTACTATGACAGCGGTTGTGGATTGCTCTTAGATAAACTTAAAGTTTTAAAGTTATTCAGGCAAGTTTAAAGAGTTCTATTCCGTGGGGTAGACATGCATGTACATGCATGACGATAAGAAATTCATTTGGGATGGATTTATTTGATCAATTCTACTGTTCGTGTATGCAGGGTGTTTGGTATTATCTCCTGTCCATATTCCGAATGCAAGGATCTCGTACTAATCGTTTTACGGTTAAACTCGACAGGAAATGGTCACAGATTATATTAATCATCGGCAATAGGACAGAGAAGTATGTTACATCAAATGTAGAAAAAAAAAAGTGACTATGGGTGAGAGTTAATACGACTCGAACCTTCATATACAAAAAGGGGGAAGAGAGAGAGAATCTGGCGCCGCGTAATGGACAATAAGAATATTTAGCTTCACACACACACATTCCCTCTTAAGAGAATCCAGTGAATTCTTTCACAACCGTATTGCAAGATAAGACTATGAAAATACGTCGACTTTCCTTCCTTATTTGTCGCGAAAATCTGGGTTATTGCCAACTCCCCGTTATGTTTATATATATGTATAATATATATATTTTTTTTTTTCATACTTTGTCGCTGTCTCCCGCGTTTGCGAGGTAGCGCAAGGAAACAGAAGAAAGAAATGGCCCAACCCCCCCCCCATACACATGTATATACATACGTCCACACACGCAAATATACATACCTACATATATATATATATATATGTATACACACACACACCAGCTATGATTATACATATCAAGAGCTACGAATATACATTGTATATGAATAATCAGGATCACAAGCTTATAAAGAATTATTCTCATATGATAACGAGATTACGGCAGACATACATATCTATCCCTCACGAGGCTAGCCAGCATCAGAAGCTACAGATATACATTTGACACGAGGTAGAAGCATCACGCTCCACGAATATACATTTGACACGAAGCTATGACTATACAGTTGACACGAAACTACGAATGTACATTTGACACGAAGCTACGACTATACAGTTGACACGAAACTTTGAATATACATTGGACATGAAGCTACTAGTATACATTAGACACGAAACTACGAATATACATTGGACATGAAACTATGACTATACAGTTGACACGAAACTATGAACATACCTTTGACATGAAGCTACGACTATACATGTAACACGAAGGACGAGTATCTCTCTACGGATATACAGTTCACAAGGCTCTACTAGCGACAATAGCAAGAGATCTGTACAAGATGTCCTCCTCACAGACAACGATCATGTAGCTCACAACACTTATGCGAGGGTAAGAAAATACACAACGAAAAAATATCACCATACATACGTCGAAAAATTAATTCGTAACGATATATACCTCATCAGATGCATTACGACTAATATATCGGTTTACGAGTATACGTTCCGCACGAAAAAGCAGCAATACAAGCTGTGAATATAGACCTCACAAGGTTAACCAGCATCGCATGATACGTATGTACGCTTCGTTTGTATAACCAACGTTCTTAACTACGAATATATATATATATATATATATATATATATATATATATATATATATATATATATATATATATATACCTGAAATGGATATCTAAAAGATCAAAAGCTACGAATATATATATACCTGAAATGGATATCTAAAAAATCAAAAGCTACGAATATACTTTTCGCAAGGATAGCAAGTCAACGAATATAGTACACTTGATCATCATAAAGATACCAGAGCAGTTATTGCTCTTGGTATATACTGCACAGATGACCCAAATCACAAGTTACTAATATACAAACTTCAGTAGAACAATGAACAACAAAATCTACGTCAAAAGAAAGAATGGGATTCGTAAGAGGAAGAAATTTCGTGTGGAAAAATATCCCCGTCTGTCTCCTGGAAAGTATTGCAACCTTTGGAAAAATATATATTTCCTCGTGCAAAAACGAAACTATTTCATCTGGGATTAAATGTTGCTCCTGAGAAAGATATTTCGAATACTTCACACAAGAGTGAATATTTATACCGGCCCTGGAATTGTCCCGCTGAGTGTACACTTTTTATCATCAGGAAGGAAACGAATATTTCCCTCCCACCCAACCCTACCCCCCACGACAACGCCTGACGTGTCTGAACACGGGAGAGAGAGAGAGATAACACCCCCGCTCGAACCCGAACTGGTTCATGACAAGACAAAACAGCACAAGTCTTCGTCGGAAAGGTGAACCCTTCAGTAAATACTCAAGATTTCGTGGTGTGGGACGTTAGTGTCTGGGCTCCGAGCGTGATGCTGTATGACCAATGGACGTTTAATGTAAAGACGAATGACCTCCACTGCTGTGTCGAATTGTTTCATGTACGAGAAAATCTTCCATTGCTGCGAGTAGGAGCGATATGTGTGGCCAAAATGTTCTCGAACGAGTAATTGCTTTATGCACAGGGATATATATATATATATATATATATAAGTCCATTGGGAATCGAAGCTCGATAAGTTTCCAAGTGCACTTTCGTGTAATAATCACATCATCAGGGGAGATACAAGTAAGAAATATAAGTCATTTGATATATAACGAAGAGACGTAGCTAGGACGTCATTTGGTGTGTGTGTGTGTGTGTGTGTGTGTATCCGTCTGTCTGGGCATTTCACCACTGTGGTATATGATTAACTTTGGAAATGCGCCTTTTGGGATTCAACGTTGCATTTACGACGAAATGTTCCACTTCCATGAACAATGCTTTCACCATGGCAAGAAAATGTTATTTTGTGATGACAGTGTCTTCCCTAATTAAGCAGAGTTACCTTAGAAACGGGAGATTTAAAGGTTTTTAGGAAAAATATCCATTGGATGAAATGTAGCTGGACGACTTGATGCTACGCACGAAAAAAAAAAATGTCCCACTTTGACATGGAGGACAAAAAAATGAAAAAAAATATTACTTGGTTACAAGTTTTATACAATGGGAGTGTTTCAGTGGTTGAACTCTGTGTCTAGTTCAAGGGATACGTTTCTTCTCTGGGTAGATATAGTATAGGAAAGGATTACTTTAAGGGGCAAATGTTTGATCAAAGGAGGATAAAAATAAACGTTTTAATGTTCAAAAAAATGCTTAAGTTCAGGTAAATGTTTTATGCAGGAACAAACTGTCGATTTCAAGTAAATGTTTAATTTGGGGGAAAAAAAAATTGGTTCCATTCAGAATAAACGTTTTGTCCAAGAGGAAACGTTTCTTTCCGGTGTTAACGTTCAATCTAAAAGCTTTGACCCAATTTAAAGTTAATACCTGAACACCAGTGGAAAATGAACAACTGCGTAAAGTTATTTTATCTCCGAGAATATTTTCATATCCAGGTAAAGTGACTTACTAAATCTATATGAATTACTCTGTGTGTGTGGGGGGGGGGTAATAATCTACATGCAAATAAATCATATACATCGTAATACTCAGATTCAGGTAAATATCAGATTTCAAAAGAAATGCTTTTTTTTTACAGGTAAAATGGCACTTACATGAAAATCCTACAATGTAATAATCGTCTTTTATTTCTCGACGTTGAAACTTTCATAAAATATATAAGATTCACTGAAGAGAAAATACATGTATATGTACCTGTATAGGAAAAATGCTCTGGGCGGAAGGATATATATATATATATATATATATATATATATATATATATATATATATATAATATATATGTAAGGAGAATGGATAGGGTCATCAACAAGCAATTGGATCGTTTCTTAAAGGCCGAGAGATTTTGAAACAGCCCAGCACGCTAGCGCCCTACACATACCCTTTCTTCTCTCCTGTAATCTGAATACGTTTCATATGCTAATTAAAACAAAGAAAACGGATCCAACCTGGGGAAAATATTTGATCAAAGTTATATTCCACTTAGACCAGAAGCCTGAAGTGATATCGCAAAACCATGTTATGAACACGATATATATATATATATATATATATATATATATATATATATATATATATATATATATATATATATATCCTGAGGCTATATATCTCATCGCTGATGAACATGCTTATTCTAGATGCGAAGCTGTGATTGTACAACAGAGATTTCAGGTAGACGCAAATATTCTGTGTAGCGGGAAGACAAACATCTAATGAGTAAATATAATGTGTAAGGCGAAGGGGGGAGGAAAAAAGAATATGCCTTCCCTCTCGCGAAGTCAAAAGATAGAAAGAAAAAGGAAAATATTCGATATCAGTAGACATGTCCCGTTTACGAAGAAATGTTCCATGTCGAGATGGTTAATTTCATCGCCACTAGGAGTTAATGTTGCGTGAGGACGACCGTTCACCACTTTCAGAAGAATTCCAGTCCAATTCCAGTACCTGGAGCCGGGGACAACAACAACTTACAGAAACACAACAGAAAAAAAAAAATACGAGATGTTTGCGAAAACATCTCAAACACCACACGAAAAAGATACAAGATGTTTACGAAAACAGAAACACAAACAAATTGTGGGGAAAGAGACATTTGCCACTGCAATTGAAATCAAAAAAGAAAGTAGTAATAGACTGAGAGACGAGATATTCACTGTATGCAAAGTAACTTTTATTATTCGTTTAATCTGATAATCAGAGTTGGGATCCGGCAGTGAGGTGGACTGCGATTGAGTACAGGGGCTCACAGAACCAATTGGTCAGAATCATATAGTTATTCTTTGAATATAAATCTTACATGGGAGCAGTTGTGTAGTAGAAGAGTACGAAGGGCAGGAGCGGGGGGGATGGAAAGCCTCCCCTACTGTGTAATCACTTTCCAAAAGTTGGAATTGAAGAAACCGAGAGGAATTTCACCTCGAAGGATCAAGGTATAGTTCTGAATGTACCTTCCTATGCCGGAAACTAGCAAGCATATATATATATATATATATATATATATATATATATATATATAATATTGAATATATTATGGATTTTGCGGAAGGCAGTTGTGCTGAACGACACAGGTGAACCCTGGTGTTGGTCAGGTGGTGGATGCCTGACCTCGAGGGTATACTCGCTTATTTCTACCTCCATTCCTCCCTCTAGAGAGAGAGAGATCCCCTTTTAATCTAGCAAGTTTCACGATTCATAACCTCTTTCTATCCCACGGCTGTGTTATTCCATGTTATGTATGTACTAGGTTCCTACATATGAACAACGCATTAATGATGATTGGATCAATATACTTGTTTTCAGACGAGCAGTGTTTTGTTTTGCTCAAAGTCGGTCCGTTTCATCAAGTTTTAACCCACCAAGACGTATGTTAAGATACAGAGTGCACGATAAATATGAGATTAGCTGTTAGAAAAAGGGACTTTCAAGAGTCTTACACTTTCTCCACATAGTTACAAGCTTGCCTTAAGTCTTATTAGCGTCTTTGAGACGAGAAAATTAAAGGACCATCGCACGTAGAACACAGCAAGTTTTTAAAACTTACCTTCCTCCTTTAGCTTGTGCGACATTTATCTTGTCTGAATGCATGAATGTCTCTCTCTCTCTGTGCCGGTCAGGTGGTGGTCGTCCTCTTCAGGCTACAAGCTCAAATCAACTGTAACGTTGTCGTGGTTTGTAGGGCGGCCCAGCCTTTAATTGTTCATATCTTCAGAGGTACACAGAGTGTATGTGTATGTTGTGTGGCGTGGAGTAGCCTCGGAGACGTCCCTCACCACTCGCTACTGACGGAGGTTGTAGAGAGAGGGAGGGAGAGGGAGAGAGATAGATATCCTCTTATGCCGTGTTGTGTGTGTCACTGATTCATCACAACATGGTGGAGCTCATGAGGTCCAGCCGAAGCGGTGTTCTCTCACGTCTTTCCAGAAGGTGTGGCGCTGGAGACAAAAAAAAAAAAAAAAACCACAAATTATGCCGGGAGAGCAATGCACACGTCACATTCACTCACTCTTTATCATTTTGAAACACCCTCCCTACTCTCTCTTCTCCTCTTGGTTTCCTTTTTGATTCACAGGATGAAGACGAACTTAGAATGAACGGAAATATAAATAAAAGGCCTTGCGAGATAATTGATGGTAAATAAAAGTTCTGGGATTCTTTCGGATGAACGAGGACCGAAGGTAAAAAGAATCGAGTTACTGTCATAAGCTCAGTCGTCCATTGTTTGGGTACAAGGGTGTGGGGCCAAGCGAGACGACACTGAGCAGAGGGGGGCACACACACACTGGAGGCTGATGGAGATGAGCGGGCGGGTGTGTGTGTACGTGTGAGAGAGCGGAGGAGGAGGAGGTGGTGGTGGTGGTAGATGGGACGACGGCGCAGCTGCACACGAGCGTTCTCCACCGGAGTCAGAGGGCAACTGACGCGCTGCTGCTCTTGCTGCTCCCGCAGAGCCCATCGTCCAAAGGCCCGATGGAGCAAGCGAGGCGAAACTAAGGCCATACACACCTGGAATACTACCAGCTCCTCTCTCTCTCTCTCTCTCTCTCTCTCTCTCTCTCTCTCTCTCTCTCTCTCTCTCTCTCTCATCTTCCAGAGTTTCTCATGTGACTGGAAAGTCACAACTGGAAATGACGGAGAATCTCGCCGGAAAACTCCAAATACGAACGTTAGTGAGAACGGATGGCCACTTTACGTTTTCAGTGACGCATTTCTTTCGCGGTCGCCTTTAGATTGTTATGTGGGTGTTCACTGGACGAGCACCATTTTCTTTTATATGTCCACCAAATTAATTCGGTCACACAAGTGTTGTTCATATGAGGTTTTTTTTCCAATTCTTTTTCTGCCACCTTCATGACCGAGAATTGGCCGAAGGAGACGAAACTTTATATAGATATTTTTTTTTTTCCTTTTGTTTTAAGAGTTCGGAATTTGTTCAGTCATTAAGCCAGGCAATTATGACTTACAACGCCAAAACGCTCGTGCATTTGATTCTAACAAATATCCTGACGTAGTGAAATTGATGTAATTAACAAAAAAAAAAAAAAGAATTGCATGAATATTTAAAATCACAATTCGCTTTTATTTCATAGGTTTCACGGTCAGTGGAGTAATTTGATATTTAGTTATATTATCTCGACCGTTGTTGTAATAAGAGTTTATCTAATTACCCAGAGAGCAATTAGATTTCATCTTTTATGCCAGGGAATGACCAAAAAAAAAAAAAATTAGTTCAATCAAGGGGACAAGGTCCCTCCCCCCCACCCCACTCCCCCTCCAACACATGCCTTTGAGCACGATGGTACGATCCCTTGAGCGCTATGGTTACGACCCTTAAGAACGAACGGTACGACCCATTAGCGCGATGGTACGACCCTTCAGCACGAACGGTACGACCCATTCAGCAAGATTATTCGACCCCTCAGCACGAACGGTACGACCCCTGAGCACGAACAACGGTACGATCCTTGAGCACGAACAACAGTACGATCCCTGAGCACGAACGGTACAATCCTTGAGCACGAACGACGGTACGACCCTTGAGCACAAACGAAGGATACGATCCTTGAGCACGAACGAACGGGACGACCCTAAAATGAAGACAGACTTGCGTTTTTAGAAGAGTTTTGACGAAATCAAACTTTTATGGTCGTCCCTGTGATTAATTGAGGTGTGTGGGGAAGGCCCCACCCGGCAGATGGACGTCCCATTAAATAGCCTTTCAGAGTAACACATCCAAGATTTGAGGTGGTGGTGATGGATCCCATTTGTCTAAGGCTCCAAGGAGGAGGCGCGGGGCGCTCAAGCTACCTCCCTCCCTTCCTCCTCTCCTCTCTCTCCTCCCCCTGTAGCAGGTGTGCTTGCGGACACCGACGAAGATGTATATTCATGTAAGGACGACGAACAAAAATGATTAATACGCGAGAAGAAAAATGCATCGATGGCATTGAGTGTGTGTGTGTGTGTGTGTGTGTGTGTTTGGGAGGGGCAGCAGCAGCAGCTCGAGTGAGGGAAAACAATTGTGATGTTGAAAAATTTTAGTCGAGACGTAAGGGGTGAGGAGCGGGAGGGAGGGAAAAGGCCAGATGAAAGATACGTAAAAAGGAAAGGAGAATGGCGATAAAAAAAGAAGAATGGATCGTCAAAGAAGGCGAATATAGTCCTGGTATGTGTACAAGATTTAGAAATGTTACTGTAAGTTTGTAGAGAGGTACGTTTGATGTGGAGGAAGGAGGTGAGAAAGTAGTTTCATAATGCAGTGGTGGATATAGTAAGGAATCAAATACGAGGAATATTGTTCACTGGCTAGAATGATATGCAGCTAAGCAGAGTTACATACGAGGATATGTAAGCAAACTGAGCGAGAGCGCTAGCGAGCGAGAGAGCGAGCAAAAGAGAGAGAGAGAGAGAGACTAAAAAGAGGTAAAGTCGACTGAAATCAAGGTGTCTTGAGATTAGAAAAAACAAAAACGGTTTAGCATTTGCTTCAATAGAAACTACGACGATGATGATGTTACGTTTTTAGGGAGGAAATGCGAGGCTGAGAAGTGGAACGAAGATACAACAGAGCCGAAGAAAAAAAAATATAGGAACATGTCCTCTCTCTCTCTCGGCTCAGCGTGACGCCAGAGGTACAAGGGATTTACCGATAACCAATGCAGGTAATCTATGCCCAACGTGTGTGTTGGGATTTCTGGATTAATGGCCTTACTGACGTTAGGAGCCATGAAATCCCACGAGAGGATTACAGGGATTGACCGTTACTAGACATGGAACTGATAAGTGGGCGTCTGCCTTTGCTCATGTGAGGGAAGTAGCATTATTGAGATGATAAAACATGAAATCCTGAAACCACTTAAGATTTAGCATTGTTATAGATTCACTCCAACATCATGGTACGAAAGAGAAAGGAGGATAAAATAGAAGGAAAACAAGTATATATTGAAAGACGGGTAATAGAGATAGAATGAATAATAGGTCAATGAAATACAATATATACAGATAGAGAGATAGGATGATTGGTGTAAATATATTGAAGGTTCCTTAGAGATAGACGTGAAGTAAATGATAAATGAAAAGCGCTAAAGAATAGCAATGTTCATTAAAGTCAGAGAAATGACATACTGCAACGCCTTCATAAATTCAACTGGACTTACCAGGTATCAATGCAATTTGGAATGTGGATAAATATTGTGTCAGGGACAACGAAAAGGAAGTGACGTAAACGTATGTAATAAAAAGGGAAATGGATAGAAAAGACGGAGGGAGAGTCTTTAGTGCACTTTAGCGAAATCAAAAAGAAATCTAAAGAGAAAAGAAATCTGAATGAGCAAAACCATCCTAAACTCGACTATAAATCTGATTCATATCTGTTGCTAACCACAGACGAGGAAGAAAGAGTTCCTATCCTTCCCCACCACCATATTTCCATAAAGAAAAATGAAATTAATGACATTTAGCGTTCGTCAATATTTGCATACATTTGCATAGAAATTTGGGCTTAAGTAGGTGTGAGCATCAACGGCCAAACCACAAGATCGATATATTGAAGGGAGAAAAAAAAGAAAGATTATGAGGGCGAGAAAGTATGATGGAGGATATTAACACCTGCAGGAAATGCTGCAAAATTATGCCTTTAAGAAAAATAAAAAATTTAGGGAAATGTTTCAAGAGAGTCGAACAAGAAAACAAGTAAAAAGCATGCAATAATACGCTTCAGAGCATGAAAGCAAATACACACACACACACACACACAGAAAGACACACAGACACAGACACACATACAAAGACACACACACACACACACACATACGTGTATTACTCTTGCCTCGTACAGTATAAATTAGTAATTACACTCACTCTGATGTAATACTCCCTTTTCGTATTGGACAAATAGGTCATCACACAGACAACGCAAAGGCAAAAGATACGGGCTTTCACGTATTATATAAACCTTGTGGGGCTTTAGAAAAAGGCATTCGTAAAAAGTCAAAGACACATCTGCCTGACAAAGATTTCCGAATGTAAATATTCCCCAAAGTAAAACAACCCCTTTACCAGAGCAACCATGTAGTTAAGCAGTCGTCTTCTTCCTCTCTCTCTCTCTCTAGCTATCTATCTACCTAGCTCTCTCTATATTTATCTAGCTCTCTCTCTCTCTCTCTCTCTCTCTCTCTCTCTCTCTCTCTCTCTAGCTATCTATCTACCTAGCTCTCTCTATATTTAGCTAGCTCTCTCTCTCTCTCTCTCTCTCTTTTACTTGACGTAAATCATTACTATTCCAATCTCCTTTTTGTGGTAAAGACAATGTTAAACTTGCCCATTCAGGCCGTACGGTCGATACCACTTCATGACTCGTGTGTTCAAATGTTCCTTTTGCGAAGCTCATCATCATCATCATCATCCGTTCCTTCTCAGATTTATATATATAAATCTGCTCGTAATCTTGAAGCTAAAACCTCACTGCACGATATCATTTCTCATCACTGATTTGGTTAATCTCTAATCACTTTGTAGGATTATCTTATTGTATTTCACACTAAGATTCTAATATCATTTTGAGTTTTAATCTCATGAGGATTATTTCTTTAATCCTCATGGTTACCTAAAGCAAATCTTTCAATAATATTACTTTTATATTTCAAATAACCACCGAGAGTTTAATCTACAAAAATCTATATATTTTTCAGTAGACATTTTATAATTCTAGAAATTCATTACGTTGTATTGTCTCGTATTACGTAATAATGACTTCAAAAGATAACGAAATTTTGTATTCTGTGTATATTCTGTGTATTCTCTCTCTCTAAAAAAAAATTTAAAACCTGTATTTATATGAATTCTGATTTCAAGTATTGTGTTGCGAGCGACGATTGCTGACGAGGCAAAGAGGAATTTTCAAATTGTCAGACAATGCGAATTACGTTCATTTAATCCCTGATTATAGTAGTAATTGCTAAAGGGAGTTTTTAAAGCAACAAGTCTATTGTATCTATGTAGATGATATGTAAATGCATATTATATATACGTGTGTGTGTGTGTATGTGTTATTTCAATGTTATTTCTCTAAGTTATACGTCATTTCGTTAGAAACATTTTTGAAAAGAACCACCATCTCTTTCTCTGCTTTAGTTGATGAAAATAATCGCATCTCGAAAGTCGTTAGCGATGAACCTTAATCCTAATTTTTTTGTTCTCTAGATAACGCAGAACCAATGAACCAGAAGAAGAAATATGTATGTATATAAACATTGTCTAAGGTGGTAGCTGCGGTTAAATATCTTAGGCCATTAGGGTCCTGGACTTCGAAGTCATAGACCATAAGACGTCCTGGACTCCGAAGTCACAGACCATAAGACGTCCTGGACTTCGAAGTCACTGATTCGAACATTGGTTTTTTCCCTCCCTTTCATTGTACATTGGTCGGTGTATATACCGGGAGATCTTTCAAACATTACTACATCGTAAAGTAGCAGCAACTGGCAGTAGAATAGCTCAATGCTTTGACATTCTCTTCCTCATTTTGTCTTTGTTCGATCCTTGTATAACTCTTGTACGTACACACACACAAACACACACCTCCGGAGCTCGTAATTAATTTCTACCTTCTTTTACCATCACTTGAGTTCTCAAACCCCGAGATTTGCCTTTGGTGAGGGTTTATTTTGCTTGTACCATGTCGGTCATTGTACAGCGAATTAGGAGGTTTGGGAATTTCCTTATATTATTGCTGAGTTATTGAAAGTGTGTGGTACAATGCAGCACAATAAGGTACTGCTTTAAAAGTGTTTTCTAACACAGGTAATTGTCGGACGATAGAAGAATATGCAGCCCAATTTATGAGAACAGAGTGACTGTAGAAGTGATTAATCGCCTACACAATATGAAAAGGTTTGAAGGTTAATTTATACAAGTAACGAGTTAGTGAAGATGTGATTAATCTGATTAATCAATAGAAAAGTATAGTACAGTTTGAAGAAGCTTTTAAGTGGCACGAGTGAGGTTAACAGTAAAATTGACCGTGAGATACGAGACAGTCAGGGAAAGTAACTGGAAGCGGTGTGTTGGAAAATATTACCCCTTGTCAAATGCTTCAGAGTTACGGTGAAACAAAAGGAAGCATTTGCCAATGATGGAAGCCTCCCTGGTAATGAGAG
The DNA here is from genome assembly GCF_036320965.1 of Panulirus ornatus. NCBI lineage: Eukaryota > Metazoa > Arthropoda > Malacostraca > Decapoda > Palinuridae > Panulirus > Panulirus ornatus. Next base: position 5,563,307 of record NC_092242.1, read on the forward strand.
TGTCGGCAGCTTTGAATAAGGAGTCCTGAAGGGTGGGAGGTTAAGCTGGAGTTTCAGGCTTCTGCTGCTGAAAGGTAAGCTGGAGCTTCAGAAGTCTGTAGCTCTTGGATATGCTGAGGTTTCAGGCATTCATAGCCAAAGGATAAACTGGAGTTTCAGACATCTATAGCCAGAGGGTAAACGGATGCTTCAGGATCTCTACTTCTGACGTTCTCCAGGACTGCTTAAGGAGTCCAAAACCTCAATGTATTTTTATTCATGCATTCTCGAGAGTCTTAGATCCTCCATAACACGCGATACAAACCAGATACAATCTCTTGATCGCAGAGGTATCGGAAGACTTGGCTACTGATGCAGAGAAAATATGTGGGAATTGACGTACATCATGAAGATATCAACCGAAAGGCGAAGGAAAGAAAACAGAAGAGAAACATGGTGGAAAAAAGTTAGGAAAACAGTTTATACTTTGAAAAAAAAAAATGCAGAGGATTTTATAAAGGGAAATTCTGTGATGAGCTCTCTTTTTAAATGACCTCACATCCATGCAAGAATAAAACTCAAAATCACTTCCTCACGCGAGAAATTATATACATGTAATATATGCACAGTGTTGTTTATGGAGTAACGAGGCACAAGGGATGAGAAGAGAGTATATGGCAAGGGATTTGGAACAGAGGGAGGAAGTGCTTGATGAGGATACAAGGATCAACGAGTGATGTCCATTTGGAAAGAAAGCTTTTCGAGAGCAATACACTGAGGAGGAGGGTACACATGAGCGAGGTGGCAGAGAGGATGAAGAGAGACGGGCAGAGGCGACGCGAAAGGTATCTCCTGAATGACTTGTCAATAAGGAGGAGTGTATGAAGTTCTGTAAAGACTAGGGTGCATGAATGGCGACTTTACGTTAAACGCCTCAGCTGAAGTATAGCCTAAACTGTATATAACATAAGGAAGACAAATACATAATGGTGACTTTGTAAAATGTATGAACACGCCAAGGTCTTAAAGATGATAATCCCATTTAGTAATTGTTGAAAATGTTGTGTGTCACGTAAATGTATGAAACAAATTTCATGTTAAATCTGGAATCATTAAAATAGGTGGAAATGATTTTGAACATATAGAATGATTTTTCTCTAAGAATGTTAGCTTGTTGAAAAAACATGCGCTCCCTCACCACAGCGGGTAAGTGTGCATTCTATTATGTTATGATGCCGGATCAAACTCTCAAACATGATCTTATCCCTAACTGGTGATGCAAACACGAGAGCAAGAAATCCTTACGTTAAGTTAGAATGTATAGAAATGGTGAATGAACAATAAAAATACCAAAACTTACACTTTCTATATTTGTATAGCACCACAATCTGCTTCTGTGTAAACATTAACTTGTTTTATGTTAGAATAATTCATTTCTGCAAAATAACCCAAAACCTGTGGTGGTGTCGAATAATTAGGTGGAAAGTTCCCCCCACAACATACAAGACACATTTTTATCCTTCTTATTTTCCCCTTAGCAATATTCAGAGATGAGGGCCAGTAACTCCCTCCCTTGTTACAGGTCGACAATGCTCGTTCGCAGTCTATAATTAGTCTAATCAACTGCGATTCTGTCAAAAGTTGGCTTTAAAATCTGATTATCTATTTAGGATATATAATGTTTAATAGATTTATAGACCAGCATTGTCTTGTCTTGGAGATGTTAAAGTTCTGTATGTATAAAAGTATTCATAATGATCATTCAGAGAAGTCATTGCTATTTCCCAGGCGCTATATGTTCCCTGTTTTCAGAGGACGTGGGAAATAGATTATAATCTATCGTTTCATCAGATTAATCATGAAATATATGTAGGATCCATTTAGAGACGGATTTGATGGGTGAAGACAATTGACGAGTAACTTACTTCAACCTAATCTACTAAGGACGTTAGCAAGTGTCTACAATTTAAAAGACCCGTTGATAACAACCCATCCCCTCCTTACACGGCAGCAAAGTCAGCTACACTTCCGAACACTTTTAATCGTTTCGCAAGACAAAGTGTTCCAATAATCCACATGGCTCTTGATTAAGCGAACTGCATTATTCAGTTCACTTAGTGGGACCTCTCTATCGAGAATTACATTAGCAAGACCAGTGTGCTTGGGTTACCTCGTGAGTGTAAAGCCACAGTACAGATAACTTGTTTCCCCTTTGCCTGCAGCAACACTGTATACCACACAACACCTAATACCACACACACACACACTGGGAGGTGGCCGGCTTCTGGTGGACAAAGGCATGATTTCCTAAGTCTTAATATACATTCAGGTGACAAACTATTGATAAAACTATTTGCACTGGGAATGTCATTCTAATCATTTGGAGAAGCGGTAAATCCTCCAAACTATCTGTGAAAATATTCAATGTGACTTATCTGTGGTGGATGATGAAGTGCCTCTTTATACACCAGTTTGTGCAATACTTCGTCGTCTGGAAACCTGATGTGTAACACACATTACGTTGAAGCGCCCTTGGCTTACATGGTCATCACTGAAGGCGAGGAGATTTAGGAAAAGGACAACGAGCGGGAACATTAGATAAAAGAAAAATTATGTCTAGGAGGTGGAAATACTAGATGGAATCAACGCAAAAAGTGGGAAGAAGAAGAAGGAGCGAGAACAACTCTCACAAAAGTGAAATGTACAAATGATTTCCGTCCAGAATGACAGGGTAGATCATGGAAGCATTTGGTGGATAATGAACGCATCTGGAGACTAGTGATAAGACTGGGTATACGCAGTTGTGCCACGGGTTATGAAGCCGAGGAAGAGAAACAGCTCCTCAATGCGGTGTGGTAGAAGAGTCTTACCATTATATATACTCACGATGAAAAAACAGTAAGAAGAAAAAAATTCTAAGGTCTTCTCTAGGTCTTGATGTCTAGATCCATACAGCCTCTCGATGTCATGGGAAAGAGGCAGGTCCAAATGGACCACAGTGACTGTCTCCCTCCACTCCATGTCCATCTCCAATCATCCCTTGTGCGAACTGGTTGTTGTAGTAACGACACGTCTCTAATTGCCCAGAATAATGCTTATTCATGATATTCGACGCAGCAGAATTGGCGAGGTATTTTCCTCTGTGGTCTTGTCTTTCTCTCTCTCTTGGAACAAGTCCTTCATCCTCTTGCCTCTTTCGTCGATTCCAGATCTGTGCTTTCATCATGCAGAGCGACGATGAAATGGCCTCCTGTAGTAGAAGAAAGGGTCTTTACCTCACTGGGTCAAGGGTAGAGATGCACCGACATGAAATAGAGCGCTTGAGGAGGGGGTCACTTCAAGAGTAGCAATTCCACGCCTTCCAATCTCACTTCTTTCCCAGCGTCAGTGAAGAGCAAGGAAAGGCAATTTCGCTTTGTTCATATACGCCCACCCCCGCCGCGTCTCACCTGGTTTGATGGAACGAAATATAGAATTGACTGATGTCTGTGTGGTGAGAGAGATTTCTTTTCCCATATACCTCGAGGATGTGTGATCCTGTCGGACCCATGTGACTTGTGTAAGGAAACTGGGGCATCTTCACTGAAGGGAACACACACACACACACACACGACACCTCTTCTTTCTACTTGCCTCGAGAACCAACAGTGGCCACCTTTTCCCCCCTGTTGAAAGATACCGTCGCAACTCGAATCACCTCCTTCCTAACAGCCGTCTATATTTTCCCCTTTTGTCTTTCTTATCCTCACATGCCTGGTTCTTTTTCTTATATCCATCGTCTTCTTTATCATGTATACTTCTTTCGATTTTCCTTTCTTCATCTTCATCATCTCTTCTGATTTATTTTCTCTTTGGCATCGTGGGTTATCAAAAATCCTTTTACATTTGAACAGATACGTCGAATGCTACAGGATCACCTCATACAAATCATCTTGTCCTTAGGGTGTAATACGAGACAATGGGATCAATATTTTTCACACTGGCGCTTCACTAACCACCACCCAGTTTACCTCGTCATTCAGTACACCAGCTGTGGGAATGGGATGCCACGTCGCTACATATCATTACAAACTAGGAAATGACTGGTTCAAAGGTATCCAGAAGGCTCCATCCTCACACACCTGCCTGGAAAGGTATCATGCTCTCAACCTCGAACTGAGAATGTGTTTGGATGTCGTCTTTACTATCCATTATCCCCAGCAATAAACCAGGGATCCTGTCTAATTAAACCCGCTGATATCATGACAGGAGACTAATTAGCATACATGGAGGGGGGGTAGACAATATGAATAATATATTTTTTTTTCATAGATTATCATGTCTAGTCTAAAACATATTTATTCAAACATGACAAAATGTCTAATGGTCATTAGGCTGTATTATTACGCAGAGGCGTGACCCGTTCGCCCTTATGGACGTAATCATTATCTGTGTATTAATTAGGCACAAGGTAGTATTACAGATTTGTTTTTATTGGATATATCCTATGGTTCTCGACTTTAATGACGACTTTATGTAATGCATCGGGAACCAGTAAGCATAAGGACCCCCTTCCCTGTCTCCCCACCTTCCCTTAAGGACTTATTGTAATAAGCTATTAAACACTGTGTGACAGGACGAAAAACAAAAGCATTCAGGACTATGATAGAGTGGGATTAGAGACGATCGCCCAACCTAGACACTTATGTATAATGCGAAAAGGAAGTAGATATGAAGCGATCAAATGCTACAAAGATCCCGTTCTCTTCCTCACGTTTGACATAGGAACAAGAGACATTCCGTGAACATGTATGCATTCGATCCCGTGGTTATCCTCCCGTTATGTATTATCACATTCTAAAAGTGAGAACAAGAGAGATGGCAAAACATGTCTTCCTCGAAGGCTCAGTACATGACGCTACCTCGCTAATGCGTGAAAGGCAAAATATATATATTTATATATGCAAACGATTTTCTATATATCTATTTTCAAGACTGAATCCAGAAGGCCAAAACTCCTTTTCCAGCTATATCTATCGGACCAGTTGAACATATGATAGACCAATTATCTTCACGTTCCATATGAAACCAGTGACAAGTCTTAATCATTCAAGATTTCTATTTCTCCATAGAAACACCGAGAGCACCGGAACCTTACAATGACCTCGATGAACTATCATGCTAAATGGTATGACATATCTCCTTGTGTTTCGATTATCTCGTTTGGTTATTAGAAGGCAAATCATCTCGATATCGTAGGTCAAGTGGTTGTTTGGGCTTCTGTACTAATCCATTTGCTTAGGGTCATATGGAGAGGGGGTGGAGAAGGGAAGAGTATCTTCAATACTCATTAATTCCTTAGGGCTAAGGAGACCTTTTGGCTTTCCACTGTCTAATTACATCTCATTCCTTATTACGATCTGTGTTTATCTTTTCTGCACGTTATAGACGATATCTATCATACAGATACTTATATCTATACTTACAGATGCTTCTATTCATGGTTCAGATTGCTTCCTGTGTGTGTGTGTATGTATGCGACACGAACACACACACGAATATTTGCGCTGGCATATGACACTCCGCGTGACATACGACACGGGGTGGTGCGCGAGCAGGCGATGCAAGGGAGGGTTTTTAAAGCAGCACCACCACCAGTAAGGCTCCGGCCACCGTCAGGAGAGGAGGTGTCGACGATTGCTCTCCCGGGGCACCGATATATGGGGTGTGGGTGTCAAACCGTTGACCTTGGATGGCTCATTTTCACCTGGCTGAGTATTGGCCTTTTCTGCTTGAAGAATGACCACCATTTCCTTCTATGGTCTCATACTCTCTCTCTCTCTCTCTCTCTCTGCTTCATGGCTGAGATAATTTTCCTTTTCTTTTTTGGTCATCATAACTTGACTATATGGCTCCGTGACCCTTTAGGACAACGACCTACAAATGGGTTTTTAATGCATCGTCATTTGCGACTACGACAGACTCATTGATCCTTCACCTAATCCTAGCTTAAGAGTGAAAAAGCTTAGCAGGTTATACGAGCCATTTCCACTTTCCTAGGAAATCTATCTATTTCCACCGGAAATAGACGCAGTTGTGGCATCATAAATAAACATCATTAAAAACCAGAGAACTTAAGTACGGACGTCTCTGAACCTCTCCAGGTAGCATCGCTGAATAGTACAATCAAGGTTTCCCTGGATTTTGACCAGAGGGTCACATCTTCATTAGCATATTCTCTGTTGGAAGTTACCGTGAAAATCTGGACGATTGTCTTAAATGTTGAAGACTGAACCATATATTTTCTTTCCTCTCTCTCTCTCTCTCTCTCTCTCTCACACACACACACACAAAAACACACACAATATCTATATATGTAGATGTCCCACTTGCCCAAGATGCTGTGTCTCATCATACTTTATACCATCATAGGAGGAAGAGAGAGAGAGAGAGAGGGAACATATATTAGCTGCTGAGAGCGAAGATCTCAAAAGACCTCTGCCACTGGGAAGATACAAACAAGTGGCTCAGAACCTTCGAAAGAAACCTTGAGGAAGCTAAAGACACGAGAGAGAGAGAGAGAGAGAGAGAGAGAGAGAGAGAGAGAGAGAGAGAGAGACTCCACAAGACACTTCACTATCATACCCTTGAATTTTTTTCTTTCCTTTTTTTTTCCTCGTAAACGATCCGTAAACTTTTGTTCGAAGGGGGAGGCTTTACTACGGCGGAGATCAGGAAAGCAGTGGAGTGGAGCGGGGCGTCTTCGGTGTGAGCGAAATAAAAGCTGTCTGGTATGGTAGGGATGGGTGGGAGGGGCATTACATAACACTAAATGACGAGATGAATTTTGTTACGACGAGCGTTTGTTTCATGGACAGCATTATGTTCAACCGTTTTTTTTTTTTTTTCTTATTGGGCACGATGGAATAACCCTTGAGCACGATGGTACGACCCTTGAACACGACGGTACGACCCTCGAGGACGATGGTACGACCCTTGAACACGATGGTACGACTCTTGAGCACGACGGTACGATTCATGAGCACGACGGTACGACCCACGAACACGATGGTACGACCCTTGAGCACGACGGTACGACTAGCACCATTCTACGACCCTTGCATTTTACGACCTGGCCTTTGACCTGACCCCCCCTTTCAATCCAAGGTCAGAGGCTAAGCCACCACACCAGAAGGTCGTACCGTCATGGTGTTCAAAGGTTTGTGGACGAGATTGTATTCCTTTTCGTCCACTATCGGTAATGCCCTCCCGACGATGGTGTCCTTTCACTGTTAACTACAAGCTGGAGGAGTCCGGTAACGCATTCCCAGCTAATGCGTCTGTAATGATATCATTTAATGTTATGTGAGCAACGGTAAAGCGTTTCATATAACGTAGCAAATTTGGAGTGAACTATGAATTACTGTATCGTTTGACCCGATTTTGTAAACCTCATTATGGACAACTTATTCATCCAAATGGCATACATCAGATATGTTAATTATATCATTAATCTATGACCATTTGGAGATGATAGAGTTTCACTGAATACATATGTATATGTGCCAATCGGTTCTGTAAAAAATGTATAAATACGATTTCTTTCAAAGGCCAGAAAGCATGACAAATGTATTCATTTGATAAGATTTGTATATTTATATAAATTTCTCAAGATTTTTTTCCTATATTATGAAATCCTGTTAGATGACGAGCTGCCAGTCCTTATAGGAGTGTGGTGAATTAAGGCCAAGGAGAAGACATGGGTTGCACTATAGGAGAATGTATAGTGTGTGTGATGGATAAGAGCTGTGGTAAAGGAATCAAAGAGTGTGTGGCAGAGGGGAAAGAAAAAACAGTGGTACGGGCCACACAACCTTTGGTGGACGGGGGTTAAGGGAACGTTGTGGTGGTATAAGTGGTGTGTGTGTGTGTGTGTGTGTGTGTGGATAGTGTATGTGATGGTGTTTGTGGCAAGCTGCAGATACTGTGATGGTTAGGACAATATGCACCACGAGACAAAAAACTCAAAACTTGTTTTCTTTTTTTAATGATGCTGTTTATTACATGATAAACTCGAGCGACGAGGAAAATAAGAGAAAAAAGAATAATAAAAAGACTTATAAGACTCCCTTCTCTTTTTGTATAGAGAAATGTATACATACGGAAATTTTTTATAAGGCCATGTTTTCGAATCATGTTGCGAATCAAATGGCAATATTACTGACAGTTAAAATCTTACTGTTAACTACCCTCACCAGCTGATGATAGTTATGACAAGGGTAACGGAAACACGAAAAGCATGGGGGAGGGAGGGAGGGAGAGAGAGAGAGAGAAGTCGTAATGTTGACGGCACGACATAGTCTTGTGCAGACGCAGGTCATTTGCTTTGTGCAGAGCGACACATTTGGTCGTATACAACACCACTTTGCAGACGGCACTTTTCAGACGTCCCTGAGCTCCCGAGAGAGAGAGAGAGAGAGAGAGAGAGAGAGAGAGAGAGAGAGAGAGAGAGAGAGAGAGAGAGAGAGAGAGAGAGAGAGGCCCCCAGCCCAGGGAGGAAGGAGGTTAGAAAACAAATGTGTTCACTCTTTTTTTTTGAATGGAAAACACGAACTTCAACGCGTTGCTGATGAACTGTCGCGCCAGCACGTATGAATATGCATGCATTCGTGAAGTTTTCGTGTGTCAAATGATTTTCTACCTTCCGTCTGTTTTTCTTCAGAGATGACGCGCGTATTAGAGCGTATAAACGAGAGTTTACTTAGTCCCGATACATAAATCAAGATGAGGGTGATGTATGATAGCGTATATACGCGTATGGTGTGGGTAACTACGTATGATTGACGTGAACTGCAGAAGAGAGACGAGAGAACGAAGCCAGCCCCCAACCTTGATGCATGTAGACCCCTGGAGAATGATCAGTGGTTAGAACACATAGTGGATGAATGTGTAGTTCTTAAACCGAGGCTGGTGGCTGCCACCTAAATATGAATGCTTATGGGAATGGATAATTTTGTTCTTGGAATGTAATGAAAAATATCCACTCGTTAAATACAATTTTTTTTTTCCTACCCCCATTTTCTTTTTAAAGTACAAATATCTCGTCTACATCGTAATGAGAACAGTATCCAGTTGCAGTGTGTAATCATATTTTTGAGACATGTAAATTAGCACTGAAAGTTTTTATTAACACGAGAGAAAGTAAATTATCTCGCTACCCCCCTGCACATACACTGGTCTGGTATTAACGTGTGGTGGTGGTGTGAAAGGTATGTTGTATGGAGAGGTGAGGTGTGGATGTGTGTGTGTGTGCTGTGGGGAGGTGGTGTTTATTACGATAATCATACGATACGTTTAGTGATACGAGAAAGATAATGGACACAAGACTGAAGATGAAAATGAGAGTTCCTCGAAAAAAAAAATAAATACGGTATTATTTTGATACGTTTTATTCTTCGTTCATTTCTCTCCCCTCTCTCTTCCTTTCCATTATCTTGCAAGGAAAAAAAGTGAAAAGGAAAGAAAAAATATTACTAAGGACTCCGCAGGTGTTTGTAAATACGACTTTAAAGGCAGACAGGTAATGCGAAGATGGGAAGCCAACAAGATGATAGAACTCTTAAGTTCATCAGTTCGAGGGAAGGAGGAGGAGGAGGAGAGGTATCATAACGGTTCAGTCCCGAGTGGTCGACCTCAACATAGAAACTGTGGGAAGCAGCAGAGGCAGCACCATTTGACTACTCATTCTAAGGGATAGTGTATGGCGGGTGAAAATGTATGCTGAGGGTGTGTTATGACCATCCAATTGGGCTGTGTGTATGTGGAGGAGAGTTATTGTATCAAGATGACATTATATACGAAAATTCTTCACGAGCCTGTGTGGTGCTGGATGTAAGCGCCTGTCTCAGTGAATGAAAGTACCGACTTAAGTTTGTGTTGTGTTGTGGTGTATGTGGTGTATTGTGGTGGTAAGAAGAGCGTCTGTCTTCGGCTGTGACGAGGGTGGAGTTCCTGGCCAAAACACCAAGACATGACAAATAAAAAAAAGTGCCCACGTGTGCTCTTGCCATCATACGCATTTATGGCTGGGGTACTTCTGAATATCTTATCTTTATTAGGTCTTGCATGTTGTTAGTGGGAGCGTTAGCATGTTGATATAGATTCATTTTTTTTCCCTCCCCCCTCAGCGTAACGAGATACGTACATCTGGGCCTTTTAATGTTTTGTATCATTACCTTTCCATGATTCTTAAGAACAAGGAAAGCGCCATTAAAAGTACCCTTAAGTATTAACTTACATTTTGTTTTATTTAAGTTGATAACGGAATTGTATTAACGAACTTGAATAGGTATAATGCATTCGTTTCCTTTGCTAACTAACGACCCAATTTCTAAAAGGACCAGAGGCTTTTATACTTTATGGAGTAACGCTTTATAATCTGTCTCTTTGGATTCATGGACAGAATAATATGCTCTCGACTTCCTCATCAACATTTGGAAAGAATGATCTCATAAGGATAAAGTACAGGGAGCTGAGTTAGCCTCGCTCTTTACACACGTAGCTGTCCCAGCCATAAATATCTCCGCCACTGTAAATTGGGAAGAACTTTGTTATTAGTTCAGTATGAATTGTTGGCGCCAGAGCTAGGAATAAAGGCTGGACCAGCTCGCGCGGCCATTATACCCAGTGTGTGGAACACGATTGGACCAGACGATGCTTTAGTTACAGTGCGCTTACGATGCTCACTTTCCCCCCCTAGTGGCAGGACAAGACTGGTAGTCCCGGATATCAATTTTGTCACCGTCAATGAACGTCCGAAACCAAAATGAGTCATTTGAGTTGGTTCACTCGAGAGGTTCGAGTTCGGGAAAAGTAGAGTCGATTCATTCAAAGATTCGAGTTCAGCGTTGACTCAACCGTGTTGGTTCACTCGTAGGTTCAGTTTCAGTCTAAACAGAGTTGGTTCACTCAAAGCTTCGATTTCGCACAGCAAACAGAGATAGTTTACTCAAAGCTTCGAGTTCACGACTGCAAACATATGGTTCACTCAAAGGTTCGAATTCTGTAAAGAGCAGATTCACTTGCCGCGAGCTGTATCATGTTTGGTCTTGGATCGCAAGTGGAAAACAATTATAATGATGAATCAAATGGTGTTCGAAGGCATTACTGGTGAAGCATATGCAAGCATCACCTGTTGGCTTACGTGAACAACAAATACATTGTTCAACAAATAAATGATTCTATTAGGAAGAGTTACGACAAACAGAGTCGAACTGAACACAGATGAAACTAACGAATATTCCAAATACGAGAAACAGGATGTTCAGTGTGAATGAAGAACACTAGATGAATAAAGGAAATACAAAGACGATAAAGAACCGGAGGCTGAGGAATGCGTTTAAAAAAAAAAAGGATAGTGGTTTAACGAAGGAAGAAAGACAATGAGAACATTAGACTTTAAAAGCTCAACATTTATTACATTTTTGCTTCAAAATCAGAGGAAAAAAATGTTCTCGTTCATCCTAACATTATTCTGTCATCCAGACAGCTATGCATGGTTAAATGTGATCGAATTAACAGGAATACATGTAGGAAATACATAGAACAATATCGTGTGTGTATAAATCCTGTATTTTTCATTTTTCGATCGCTATTACGTTTTTTGTTTGCCTCTTGTTTGATGAACAGACGTAATAAACCCTGCAAACAGTGAAATGAATTTACAGATTGTTATATTGTGACGTGTCCACCAATTCGTCACCAAGAGACCTCCCGTTACTTGTTCCTTCGTCAAGCACTGATAGGCATTTCCTTTTTGAACCTAAAACATCTCTCGTTTCAATACTCCTCTTCCAATTTCTTAGAAGGATTCCATCGGCGAAGAAAAAAAAAGTTGTCTCAAAGTATAGAAAACGCAATTCATTCTTCACCCAAAAACTTAAAGAATCCAATCAGAATATTTTCATGGAAGATGGAGATCCAGAGAGAACACAAGGTGTGGTGAAAATATGGATATTGCCTTGAGCAACAATCACGGAACTCAATTAAGTTAGGCAGATACACAAAAGATTTTAAAACTTATGTCCACACTGCTATCAATTCGTACTAACTTTGGGGGAATATGTATGAGATTCAAATGAGGGAGATTTCTGTATACCTTCTTAAGAGGAAAGTATATTAGTATATCTTTTTTTTTCAGTACAAGGATGTCTATTATGGCCATGGGGTTACAGAACTGATAGGATGAACAGCTTCAATGTGCAAGGTCAGTCTGCTATACTACAAATACTTTTTAAACTACGTGCATACATAAATATTCATTTTCCTGTTTGTCTCTTACAAAGTGCTTTTGAAAAGGCATGGAATCCATCTCAACCACACACACACACACACACACACACACCTGGCAAAGTGAGTGACTGTGTGCGTGTGTGTATACATGCATAGGTGTAAACACATGGTATATACATACAAGGTTAAGAGACCGGGGGCAACACGAGTGTAAAATTCTCCCACTAATGCACGGATAGCTATCACACACACACACACACACACACACACACACACACACACAGTCACTTTCCCAGACGTATATGCACACGTGTTCACTACCCAAACACACATGACGTAAAGTCACCAGCAACATTCAAGCGACGCATAAACGTTTGCCAACATACAGTCTTCCTGTTTATGGAGGTCGAGTGTGGTGGTCGGAGAAGTGTGTATCATCAGTGCTCATCAGGTCCTCCTCCAACAATGACACTGGTTGTGCCTCCAAATGTTTAAGCAGTTTCACGCACACCCAACAATCTGAGCACACCAGTTCCGCCTCCAGATGTCTAATTAGTTTCGCCCTCCAAAATGCCTTCAAACACAGTGTTCATAAGTACCAACACTTAGCTATCGTTATCTCTTCATTTTTTGAGCGTTTTTTTTTTTCCTCATTCCAATCCAATCCTTTTCAATACCCATGTAACCTCAGCGTGCACTTTTTACCTTCTCAAGATACTCTATAGTACCCTGGATCATCGTGTACTTTGATATGACCCTCTTAAGATATCGGACATACATACGGTGAAAGTGTCTATGGTCTTTGAACCATCTTCAATACCTCAAGAAGGCGTTAAAGTTTTTTTTTTTTTTCGTGTGGTAGTTAAAACTTGGTTTCGACCTTAATGACCCTGACATTTAAATGGTCTATACCCCAACTAGTCAACCAATCGAATCACCTTCTAAAATATCATTAGCACCTCTCCTTTCGTCCCTTTTTTGAGAATGTCGCTTAATCAATCTTTGTCCACTCATCCACACTCTTGCTTCTGGTTGTCTTCTGCAATATACAACTGGTCAAACTTGTTTCCACATTCATCCCCAGTTTTCTCTTCCTTCTTCTTCGCCAATATACTTCATTAAATCCCTCAACCACCAGAGTTAGACTACAGTATCATTTTCATACGCAGCAATGCTGAAAGACTTCACTCCCCTCCTCTGGATCACTGAAATGAATGCATGCCTCTCTCTCTCTCTCTCTCTCTCTCTCTCTCTCTGACCTCACCACACGCAAGACTTAATCGAAACAAAAAATCTATCAATATATATATATATATATATATATATATATATATATATATATATATATATATATATATATATATATTCTATCATCTTTACCAGATCTAAACTATTCCCTTGGCCCTGTGGCAGACGAAGAGCCTTCGCAAAAAATAATTCATTCCAAGACCCAAGACGAATACCAGAGCAACATTTCATCTTTCTCTCTTCCAGGACATGGTAATCGGTGCGTCCCACACACTACTGAAACGAATATGCCATTATGCCTGAATCACGATTCTGCAACTAGCCTGATGAATATGTATTCGAGAGCAGTGTCCATCTAAACAATATATTCACGTTATACATTTTTCAGAATGGTATGCAATACCTCAAACATTGTACTGGCCACAGTCCACAGGTCCAAACTTATAAATCAGATATGTTAACTGCAATAATATAAACTTCATGAAAGAATTCCCCCATGTATATGTATAGAATTATATATATATTACAGTTTGACACATAACGAAACTGATTTAACTGGAGATACAGACCTTGATGTTCTCATAGGATGTCATGTGTTAACGGGAAGTAATCCATTCCAGTGTTGAAGTTTCGACATTCGCAGCTCTGGGTCTGACGCGGTGAATTATATATAGCATTGTTACATTTTGCAGGCAAACACCTGAGGTGTGCTCGCTTTAATTCATCATCAAACCAACGTCGATTGGTATGTCTCGAGATCTTGAACACTTTCAAACAATAGGAAGTAAAGACAGCAGTGTTCAGCGTTTCAAGATTTGGGAGTATTGCTATACCATCTGTCTTTTCCGAGAGTGATGACAGTCAAGGTGTGACAGAACAAAGGCGAGATGACAGATCAAAGGTATCCAGATTGTGAAAGGAGGATTCCACTCCCTATAGGTTCGCATTCAGATTGCACCATTGCCGTGGAATTCAGTTCGAGAACTAAGTAACTACAGGATGGCAGACGATTATACTTGGCTCTAGCGGGGAGATCGTAAGTCACGCCAGCAAACAATGAATTGAAAATCTGGTTTACCCTAACCATCTGCAGTGTATCACAGACTGGTCTTAGACACGAAGACTAACGCTCTTCGTCGATATTATCGCAAAACACGAACATATTCTCACATGCATCGGGTCCACAGATGTGATGTGTACAATCCAACTGTTTTCTTACGAGTAATCGAATCATCTTGAGGATATTAGGATTATTTTTGAAGACTTCTCTAAATGATCAATCATAAGAATTAACATTGGTTATTTCGAAGAATTAGACCTAGATTGTCAAGTGGTTCGAGAGTCAAGAGAACCACTGGATACGATAAGGTTGGCAAGACTGAAGTACAAGTGGAAGAGGGGGAACTGTAACCGAATAGAATCAGAGAGTTTATTGTCATGTGAAGAGACTTTAGTAATTGTTTGAGGAGGCTTAGGAGGAAGGCTCAACGTGGAACGGAATATTGGACTGGGGGGAGGCATTCACTCGATACTGTAGAGAAATATATAACAGTGGGAAAACTTTATTGCCATTTTTGCCACGCGATGCGTTGTATGGCAGAGAACACGAGACGCTATGTATATACGTCTCCTCGAATCTCCATCGTGTTGGAGAGATGTTACAACTGGATGAGGGAGTGTGATGTCTTTGGGAAACGATGAGAGAGACCACAATGGTACGACCACTGAGCAAAATGGTACAGCCCTTTGAGTACGACATTACGATCCTCAAAACAGGTTGGTACGACCTTTGATCACGACGAGACGACCCTTGAACACGACGGGACGACCCTAGGGCACGTAGGCAGGACCCTTAAGCATGATAGTACCATCCTTGAGCACGATGGTGCATCCTTTAAGTACGACGGTACAACCCTTTAGCACGACGATACGACCCTTGATTACGACAGTGGGGTCCTTGCGCAATGATGTCCATAGCCTTCGACAAGGTCAGAGGTTACGTATCGCCGTATATCATCTTGCTGGAAGGTCGAAACTACCTAGAATACAGTCTGTTCTTGATTATCACCGAAGACAATGATCCCGAAGAAAGAAAAATAAGACTAAGGACAATCAAGACAGAGTTCTCTTCCTCCTCCATTTCATACTCGCTTCTCGAGACCTAAATATGAATATACATCATACGAAACTTTCTCACCGTTATAGAACTCATATGAGATACATGTTTTCCAGAAGACTAGCCTTATGATCCAGGTGTCTGAAATATAGATGGGGATAATGCAAAATCATTGCAATTTCTCGCCCTAAAGAACTATCATTTCGAAGCCTTTAGATCAGTTAACCATCCATAGGTCAGCTCCCTATAGAAAGAAACTTGAATTCAACACCATAAACACGACATTTATCACTGTAAGCAAAGGTTAGGACTACGAAGTTTAATGCAGAGGCAATTGAATACCGATTTTAAACACGTTCAGATTCTCTCCCATGACAAACACAGAATGGTTAGTTATTATATACAACGGATTCGCATGTTGCAGTAATGTCATTACTTCGTAATAATACATGAGAGTGTAGCGAATCACTCAGGCTTGATGATGTACTAGATGCTTTGTGCGTACCAGGGCCAACATAATCATCTCCAACAGTCAGAGGCTTTTTGACACCCTCGCAATACACTGTGTGCAGGATGATCAACCAATTGCGAGTTCGTATGTGTACAGTGTGGTAATACTGATGCAAGTTTAATAATTCACATAGGTTAAATGTAGAGAGAAATACGCAAGATTAGAGCAGGATGTGTTTTTGAAAATTCCCTTAAAACTAGTATTATATATATATATATATATATATATATATATATATATATATATATATATATATATATATATACACACACACACACGCTTTTTACTGTACTTTATCGCCATCTCCCGAGTGAGCGAGGTAGCGCAAGGAAGCAGACGAAAGAATGGCCCAACCCACCCGCATACATATGTATTTACGTATTATATATATATATATATATATATATATATATATATATATATATATATATATATGGTTGATTTTATGCATCTCTACGACCTCTTCTGTAGGGGCCTCTGCACTTCGAGGGCTGCGCTGCAATCAGTAGGAAGGAAAGGATGGACTCCTTTGGAGCGAGGTGTTCGACGGGAATGTACTACGATGATACAACGTTGCTGAGGGTGACTTTTCCCCACAAGCAGGCAGAGTACCGGTAGCTCCATTCAGTTTTACCGTTATAGAAGAATAATCGCCTTAAAATGTGGTTCAAACGCTAATCCGATTAGGATCTATCCAGAGTGGATTCGATTTGATAATTACTTTGATTTGAAACAATATGGATTCCCCAGCAAGTCCCGAATCTTTACAAAGATCCTCTTCCTTCTCAAGACGTGACTAAAACCTTATTCTATTTTAGACTTTCCTCTCAAACTCAAGACACTCTGTCCTTCACTTGTTATTGCATATTTCCCATATGTAACATTAAGGTATGTGCAATACATTAAAACCTCGACTCAATCCACAAGTCTGTGACAGTTTAATTACTCTGTTAATTCACGTCTTAACTAATATAACTTTGGTAGAGCAACGCAATGCTTGTTGGAGGTCAGTTGCTTGATTGCTTGCCTGCCTGGCGCCTCGTCTCCTGACTATGCTGTTTCTGAGGTCAATGACACTTACCTGGGTCAGCTGATAACCCAAAATCATAAGACAGCCAACTTGCTGACGAGAGATCAGAACTATTCACTTAATACAGTTGAGTGTATTGCATTTAAGGGTCAGAAGATTGTATATAGTGTTAAGAGGACAGTGCTCAATCAAGTAATCAAATATTATAAATGGAACGATTCTAAAGATTGATTAACGAAGGTGATGAAAGTGAAATGTAGTTTCACTTAAATATGTATCAAACTGTTCCCTCATTTTGTCTATAGTCATCTCGTACAATCAAAAAAAGTATGGAAAACAGCCAGTTCATAATGATATAAGAGAACCCATCTTTGAAAAAAAAAAAAGGAATATTAACATTGAATTAACCTATAATGTTTAGATTTCTCTACATATATGTTTACTATACGAATCATTTTCCTCCACGGTCACACATTACATAAAAGACACACAAGATAGACAAACATAGATTTATTTTTTGGACAAAGACTTTGTTCGTACCTCTAGATAGCATTTCAGTTGAAGGCATCGCCATGCAATGGACCATAAAGGTCGAGATGAGCATTGTACAGACATGACACAAAAAGTCTGTGTGTGGCATATCTCTGTATTACAGACATGACACAAAAAGTCTGTGTGTGGCATCTCTCTGTATTACAGACATGACACAAAAAGTCTGTGTGTGGCATCTCTCTGTATTACAGACATGACACAAAAAGTCTGTGTGTGGCATCTCTCTGTATTACAGACATGACACAAAAAGTCTGTGTGTGGCATCTCTCTGTATTACAGACATGACACAAAAAGTCTGTGTGTGGCATCTCTCTGTATTACAGACATGACACAAAAAGTCTGTGTGTGGCATCTCTCTGTATTACAGACATGACACAAAAAGTCTGTGTGTGGCATCTCTCTGTATTACAGACATGACACAAAAAGTCTGTGTGTGGCATCTCTCTGTATTACAGACATGACACAAAAAGTCTGTGTGTGGCATCTCTCTGTATTACAGACATGACACAAAAAGTCTGTGTGTGGCATCTCTCTGTATTACAGACATGACACAAAAAGTCTGTGTGTGGCATCTCTCTGTATTACAGACATGACACAAAAAGTCTGTGTGTGGCATCTCTCTGTATTACAGACATGACACAAAAAGTCTGTGTGTGGCATCTCTCTGTATTACAGACATGACACAAAAAGTCTGTGTGTGGCATCTCTCTGTATTACAGACATGACACAAAAAGTCTGTGTGTGGCATCTCTCTGTATTACAGACATGACACAAAAAGTCTGTGTGTGGCATCTCTCTGTATTACAGACATGACACAAAAAGTCTGTGTGTGGCATCTCTCTGTATTACAGACATGACACAAAAAGTCTGTGTGTGGCATCTCTCTGTATTACAGACATGACACAAAAAGTCTGTGTGTGGCATCTCTCTGTATTACAGACATGACACAAAAAGTCTGTGTGTGGCATCTCTCTGTATTACAGACATGACACAAAAAGTCTGTGTGTGGCATCTCTCTGTATTACAGACATGACACAAAAAGTCTGTGTGTGGCATCTCTCTGTATTACAGACATGACACAAAAAGTCTGTGTGTGGCATCTCTCTGTATTACAGACATGACACAAAAAGTCTGTGTGTGGCATCTCTCTGTATTACAGACATGACACAAAAAGTCTGTGTGTGGCATCTCTCTGTATTACAGACATGACACAAAAAGTCTGTGTGTGGCATCTCTCTGTATTACAGACATGACACAAAAAGTCTGTGTGTGGCATCTCTCTGTATTACAGACATGACACAAAAAGTCTGTGTGTGGCATCTCTCTGTATTACAGACATGACACAAAAAGTCTGTGTGTGGCATCTCTCTGTATTACAGACATGACACAAAAAGTCTGTGTGTGGCATCTCTCTGTATTACAGACATGACACAAAAAGTCTGTGTGTGGCATCTCTCTGTATTACAGACATGACACAAAAAGTCTGTGTGTGGCATCTCTCTGTATTACAGACATGACACAAAAAGTCTGTGTGTGGCATCTCTCTGTATTACAGACATGACACAAAAAGTCTGTGTGTGGCATCTCTCTGTATTACAGACATGACACAAAAAGTCTGTGTGTGGCATCTCTCTGTATTACAGACATGACACAAAAAGTCTGTGTGTGGCATCTCTCTGTATTACAGACATGACACAAAAAGTCTGTGTGTGGCATCTCTCTGTATTACAGACATGACACAAAAAGTCTGTGTGTGGCATCTCTCTGTATTACAGACATGACACAAAAAGTCTGTGTGTGGCATCTCTCTGTATTACAGACATGACACAAAAAGTCTGTGTGTGGCATCTCTCTGTATTACAGACATGACACAAAAAGTCTGTGTGTGGCATCTCTCTGTATTACAGACATGACACAAAAAGTCTGTGTGTGGCATCTCTCTGTATTACAGACATGACACAAAAAGTCTGTGTGTGGCATCTCTCTGTATTACAGACATGACACAAAAAGTCTGTGTGT
This sequence comes from Panulirus ornatus, assembly GCF_036320965.1. Classification (NCBI taxonomy): domain Eukaryota; kingdom Metazoa; phylum Arthropoda; class Malacostraca; order Decapoda; family Palinuridae; genus Panulirus; species Panulirus ornatus. The sequence goes on from NC_092242.1 coordinate 5,583,032, forward strand.
GGCATCTCTCTGTATTACAGACATGACACAAAAAGTCTGTGTGTGGCATCTCTCTGTATTACAGACATGACACAAAAAGTCTGTGTGTGGCATCTCTCTGTATTACAGACATGACACAAAAAGTCTGTGTGTGGCATCTCTCTGTATTACAGACATGACACAAAAAGTCTGTGTGTGGCATCTCTCTGTATTACAGACATGACACAAAAAGTCTGTGTGTGGCATCTCTCTGTATTACAGACATGACACAAAAAGTCTGTGTGTGGCATCTCTCTGTATTACAGACATGACACAAAAAGTCTGTGTGTGGCATCTCTCTGTATTACAGACATGACACAAAAAGTCTGTGTGTGGCATCTCTCTGTATTACAGACATGACACAAAAAGTCTGTGTGTGGCATCTCTCTGTATTACAGACATGACACAAAAAGTCTGTGTGTGGCATCTCTCTGTATTACAGACATGACACAAAAAGTCTGTGTGTGGCATCTCTCTGTATTACAGACATGACACAAAAAGTCTGTGTGTGGCATCTCTCTGTATTACAGACATGACACAAAAAGTCTGTGTGTGGCATCTCTCTGTATTACAGACATGACACAAAAAGTCTGTGTGTGGCATCTCTCTGTATTACAGACATGACACAAAAAGTCTGTGTGTGGCATCTCTCTGTATTACAGACATGACACAAAAAGTCTGTGTGTGGCATCTCTCTGTATTACAGACATGACACAAAAAGTCTGTGTGTGGCATCTCTCTGTATTACAGACATGACACAAAAAGTCTGTGTGTGGCATCTCTCTGTATTACAGACATGACACAAAAAGTCTGTGTGTGGCATCTCTCTGTATTACAGACATGACACAAAAAGTCTGTGTGTGGCATCTCTCTGTATTACAGACATGACACAAAAAGTCTGTGTGTGGCATCTCTCTGTATTACAGACATGACACAAAAAGTCTGTGTGTGGCATCTCTCTGTATTACAGACATGACACAAAAAGTCTGTGTGTGGCATCTCTCTGTATTACAGACATGACACAAAAAGTCTGTGTGTGGCATCTCTCTGTATTACAGACATGACACAAAAAGTCTGTGTGTGGCATCTCTCTGTATTACAGACATGACACAAAAAGTCTGTGTGTGGCATCTCTCTGTATTACAGACATGACACAAAAAGTCTGTGTGTGGCATCTCTCTGTATTACAGACATGACACAAAAAGTCTGTGTGTGGCATCTCTCTGTATTACAGACATGACACAAAAAGTCTGTGTGTGGCATCTCTCTGTATTACAGACATGACACAAAAAGTCTGTGTGTGGCATCTCTCTGTATTACAGACATGACACAAAAAGTCTGTGTGTGGCATCTCTCTGTATTACAGACATGACACAAAAAGTCTGTGTGTGGCATCTCTCTGTATTACAGACATGACACAAAAAGTCTGTGTGTGGCATCTCTCTGTATTACAGACATGACACAAAAAGTCTGTGTGTGGCATCTCTCTGTATTACAGACATGACACAAAAAGTCTGTGTGTGGCATCTCTCTGTATTACAGACATGACACAAAAAGTCTGTGTGTGGCATCTCTCTGTATTACAGACATGACACAAAAAGTCTGTGTGTGGCATCTCTCTGTATTACAGACATGACACAAAAAGTCTGTGTGTGGCATCTCTCTGTATTACAGACATGACACAAAAAGTCTGTGTGTGGCATCTCTCTGTATTACAGACATGACACAAAAAGTCTGTGTGTGGCATCTCTCTGTATTACAGACATGACACAAAAAGTCTGTGTGTGGCATCTCTCTGTATTACAGACATGACACAAAAAGTCTGTGTGTGGCATCTCTCTGTATTACAGACATGACACAAAAAGTCTGTGTGTGGCATCTCTCTGTATTACAGACATGACACAAAAAGTCTGTGTGTGGCATCTCTCTGTATTACAGACATGACACAAAAAGTCTGTGTGTGGCATCTCTCTGTATTACAGACATGACACAAAAAGTCTGTGTGTGGCATCTCTCTGTATTACAGACATGACACAAAAAGTCTGTGTGTGGCATCTCTCTGTATTACAGACATGACACAAAAAGTCTGTGTGTGGCATCTCTCTGTATTACAGACATGACACAAAAAGTCTGTGTGTGGCATCTCTCTGTATTACAGACATGACACAAAAAGTCTGTGTGTGGCATCTCTCTGTATTACAGACATGACACAAAAAGTCTGTGTGTGGCATCTCTCTGTATTACAGACATGACACAAAAAGTCTGTGTGTGGCATCTCTCTGTATTACAGACATGACACAAAAAGTCTGTGTGTGGCATCTCTCTGTATTACAGACATGACACAAAAAGTCTGTGTGTGGCATCTCTCTGTATTACAGACATGACACAAAAAGTCTGTGTGTGGCATCTCTCTGTATTACAGACATGACACAAAAAGTCTGTGTGTGGCATCTCTCTGTATTACAGACATGACACAAAAAGTCTGTGTGTGGCATCTCTCTGTATTACAGACATGACACAAAAAGTCTGTGTGTGGCATCTCTCTGTATTACAGACATGACACAAAAAGTCTGTGTGTGGCATCTCTCTGTATTACAGACATGACACAAAAAGTCTGTGTGTGGCATCTCTCTGTATTACAGACATGACACAAAAAGTCTGTGTGTGGCATCTCTCTGTATTACAGACATGACCTAAATGAGAATTTAATTTCATGGCAGCTCATTGTCTATTCGACAAACATAATCAAACCTGAAGTATCTCAGTGTGTATATTAATGTTTAGACAATCCCAGTAAACTAATTAAGCTTCATTAACGGAGTATCGAAACAGTTCTGTTATTAGTACTGCTTCGTTAGGAGTATCGAAACAGTTCCCGTTATTAGTCCTGCTTCGTTAGGAGTATCGAAACTGTTTCTCTTTCGAGTGTTGCTTCATTGGGAGTAGTGAAGCAGTTCCTGTTAATAGTCCTGCTTCGTTAGGAGTATCGAAACAGTTACTGTTACGAGTCCTGCTTCTTTCCCTTGGATTCGAAAAAGAAAATCTAGCTGCACTCGCCACCACCTACAGGAACAAGGTCATCGAGCAGCGTCCTCGAAGTCTCGCCGCTTCGACTCTTCTACAGGCGGAGCGGAGGAAGCAGAGACCCCGTGGATACAGAACAGTGTTGCTGCTGCTCCATTACTGGGACCTGCAGCGTTGAAGAAAGTGGAAAACGACTCCTGAAGAAGAAGAAGAAGAGGGAGAACCCCCTGTGATGTCTATCAGTAAGGATAGCGATAGAAAAGAATGGATGATGAACGATACAGAAAGGTAAAGGAATTTGACCCAAACGAGTAAAATGGGAGAGATGCAACTGTCGTTTTGGTCGCCAGTATAGACTGCGAAGGAGACCGAGTAACAGTAGAGGAGTACCTGTGTTGAGACTTATGATCTATTACTCTTTTCTTCCTCTTTCCCTGCCCTTCTGTTGCTCACGACACTGTAAAGAACCCTTGCGACAGAGCCCTCCCGAAGTCTCCAGCTCCGAAAATCACCACGCTCCTCTGGTCAAGTGTGTGGGGGGGAAAAGATGGTCATAAAACCCCCAGTCACCTGCAAGGTTAAGAACCTGGAGCCTCAGATGGCGAACCATACGTGAAGATGGGTACTGACCGAACAGACGCCCTCCCGGTGATGCTGTGGTGGGAAGAGAGGAGAGAGAGAGAGAGAGAGAGAGAGAGAGAGAGAGAGAGAGAGAGAGGAGCACAATACAACAGTCGATATTCAAAACGCATCGAGAGAAATACTGGGAGACGTCGAGTGTGGAATGGAGACCCTATGCAACAGCAAGACGGAGAGAGAGAGAGAGAGAGAGAGAGAGAGAGAGAGAGAGAGAGAGAGAGAGAGAGAGAGAGAGATTAAAGCACGTGGAAAAAAAAGGGGGGGGGGTGAGGAGGGTGGAGAGAAGGCCCCAAAGGAAGAAGACTAACACCCTCTCCGTAAAAAAAAACCAAGCCGGCACGCCATTTATTCACGTTCTGGGAGGAAAGGTGGAACGTGATATATACAGATGCATTAACCTTGTACCTCACTAGAGAGGACGATGAGAGGGGCCTCTCTCTATCCTTGGCCAAAATAGAATTATCTTCACATGAATTTTCTTTGCGTCTGCCTTATTAACCGTAACTAAATTATTAAGCGTAATATCTTTATTGTTGGAACGTTACACAGGTTATTCACTGTATGCGTGAAATGCCTATTTCGTTATGTTACTACGCAGTTTAGATTCACTGCTGGGTTTCACAGTGGCCATGAAATTCATATTGCTAGGGATAAGCCACCCACTGACTAGCAAGACAATGGGTGATTATTTCCCAGTTGACGCTGTAAACGACCAATTTATGATATAGAGTCATTAACTGAGCAATTACAGTAGTGTATTACGTCATTCCTTGACACACCATTGGTGGGTTTAACATCAACTGCTGTTTCTTTTTTTTATCTACTCTGAGTATATCTATCATAGTCCTGTGCCGTCTCTAGATATCTATCTTGTCCCTGTTTTACAGATATCTATGTATGTTCTCTGTTGACTACACTTGTTACTCTGTCTTGTTTTCATGGGTGTATATATACTAACGCTAACAGCAAATACTAGCAATACTTAAGACTCGGTGTCTAGCAGTCTACGTATTCCATATATCCACTTATGTCAACCTGAAAGTGGTACCCTTGTACCTACCTTCGCTTACTACGTCTTCCACACTACTATCTACATCCATACCCTTGTATGGGTTCTCTTATGTAACATTTCTCTGAGAACACTTGTGATAAATGCCTCTCAAAGCCAACTGCAAATTCAAATGTGTATTATTCATAGGAAATGGCCATTTGGCGACTATGCACAGTGTGGCCACTATAGCGAATTCTTGTACTTCGGAATGTTGGGGGAAAATCGATACGATTCATGAATAATGTCATGAACTACTTGTTCATAAAAGGAACCACTGGTCGCCTTTTCTGATTTACGAGCCGTGAAAATATCTGGTGCAAGATCACGACATTATCCAGGGCAAAAATCTATTTATAGAGATCCTCAAGTCGATAACATGAATGAAACGAAAACCAGATGATAAAAAAAAAGAAGGCGTCGAGCGAAATTGAAAAGTTCCGATATCAAAGTTTTCTAATAAATCTTGGAAGTCGATTCAAAGCTGTGAATGTTTACAGGATGCTGGATGCTTTTTTTGTTTTGACCCCCAGGCTATGCGAGGTTCAGGAGCCGCCCGCCAGGGGCAAGCAGGAGACCTTGAGGGTTTGCAAGCGCCCACCACACCCAGGGCGCATGGCTGTAGACTGGCCCACCACACCATATTGCATGGCTCAAGGATAGCCCACCACAGCAGACAGTTAGCAAGGTAGCCCCACCAGCCAGCCAGTGGGCAAACTTCAAGAGTCTGGAAGCGCCCACTAGGATAGACTGCTGGAAGGTGCCCTGGATTGCCCTCCAGGACAGACTGGAAGGCTCTCTGGCAGCGCAGAGGAGGAGGCTAGGCTGCACTGCTATACCTCACTGTCGGCCACACTGCTTCGAGTCCAGAATGACTGAAGTGCAATTTCCTGGAATGCAATAGATTATTCCCGCTTGGATATATATGTATCCGATTTTGGGCTGGTTGTGAGGTGATGTACTACGAAGTGATATACCATATCTAAGATATTCTTTCTTAGTAATCATTTTTTCGAAGAACATCAATTGATATCTTTTTTTAATCGTCTTGGAAAAGATCCAAAGTCCAGCACAAGTCAATTGAATTCTTCTGTTGCAAAGAAAATGTATTGATACACACCCTTTTTTCCTTCGCCTCTTGAATGGCCATTAGATTATCATTGGATTGATATACTATATATCTAAATATAACATGGTTCTGTGCAAGAAAATTACTACAGATACCATTTCCATTTTCCTTTTGGTAGGCGATCCTATCAGAAGTGTTCGTATTTTCTTTTGTAAATGCATGATGGCGAGTGAACACAAGTTATGCCTGCAAAAAAATCTTCTTTAGCTCTCCCGCTTTAAGCTACGGTTATATATATATATATATATATATATATATATATATATATATATATATATATATATCACGTAAAATCGGAATTCCACAAATTCTCAATCACACAAACCGAATGCCAGACTTTCCAGCCCCGGAGGAAGAATTGCTGCCTTATCGACCAAGCGTTCCCTTGTCCTCACATTTTCAGAGTTAATTACATTAAGTCATCAGTCGACATCTGGGAACCAGCCTCCTCCCATTGTCTCTCAGGCATTATCATCAAGTGTTTAAGCGTCTCTATAGTTAAACGAATTAGATATATCTTATCAGCGTTTGGTTATAACCCGATCCCTAATGAAGATGCTTACAGTCCTGGTATAATCCTCATATAATTATAGAATATTCCCATATTCCTAATGTAATCCTAAAATAATCCCATGTTCCTAATATGATCCTAAAATAATCCCATATTCCTGATGTAATCCTATTGTGTCGTATTTTCTTAAGAGTTAACCTAGGCCAAATTTTTCAAGGGGATCGAGTGTCAGGTGTTAAGATGGAGACGAGGAAAATGATAAATTCTAGTCCAAAGGAGAACTAGTTTTCGAGACAGTAACGAGTAGATAAATCAACTAAATGAATACACAAGTAGATAACTGAAGACTGTTGCAATACACAGCAGAAGAAAAGCAAGAGGACACCAGTGACGGAAGAAGAGCCAACAGCAAGTGATAGGAGCAACAGCAGCGATAGGAGGAGGAGCAGCAGCAGCGATAGGAGCAGCAGCAACAGTAGCAGCTGCTTCAGCGGCGGCAACACCTGCTGGCCACATAAGTATGCATGAGGCTGGATCGACAGGAGGAGGCGGCGGAATCCAAGATCCTCCTCCTCTTCCTCCTCCTGGTCTCTGGTTCATTCTTGTGCTTTGGAACACGACCGCGTAGACCTCCCGCTAGCTAGCTGGTGATGTGCTGGTGAAACACCACTCTACCTGTGTCTACCAGTTGGTTACGGCCTAACTACCCGTGTCTGACAGCTAGTAACAAGCTAACTACCACAATACTCAGTGCCTTACGTCGCGACGACCCTGGACGGTAACTGTACCATATTCCGTGACTCTTAGTGTCTGATTATATCAAGTTACGTATTCCAGTTGCTTAATTGTATCATTCTATGACCCTTGATTACCTTCCTGTTCAATATCTTCTCAAATCGTCATTCACCATTCTACCATCCTCTGTCATTTTACTGCATCGTTCATGTCTCTCTCTCTCTCTCTCATCTCTTGCTGTGTCATTGCATAACTGCTTGTTAGGTCACTGTACGACCTGAAAAACCCCGTCTTTCTTTTTTGTCCAGTTCACAACCTTTGTTAGTGTACTCATTTCTGGCTCCCCGATATCTTCCTATGCTATTCTAGTTCATTACTATTTTTTACAAGACATTTTCTTATATGACAGCATCACAACCTCCCTCGCTCCTCTGCCTCTATAATAACTTACTTTACAATACTATAACATCTCGAGATTACCTCCGATATACGTTATTATCTACCCATAACCCCCACAGCTTCTCAAATTTCGCGCTGGAATACCTTAGCAATATAGTTTTGAATGAGAGGTATTCTTGTCAACTGAACTGGTCAAATGTGTCTTTCTCGCAGTCTAAACATGAATAAAGACAAACTTGTGCCTTCCAAAGCATCCCTGGGATATTGTTCAAGTCATTTTTATTTCTAGAGAAAATACGAATTTAAAAAAAAATACTCCCATCATAATGCTGCAAGTCAGGTGACTCTCTTCTTTCGCTTGTAAAAATGTTACCAAAAAAAAAAAAAGATAAAAGACTGAAAATCTCTATTCGAAAACATCTTGTTTACAGCCTAACATGCAGTTTGTGGCGAACATGATTGCCAGGCAGTCACTAGCTCTGACCAAACATCATGAGCCTAAACATACAAGGCCCGTGAAAATTGGCAGCGGGTGGCCTGCTATCCACTCGTAAATGGAAAAAATTTCGCCTGACCACAGGAACGCCGACATTTTGGCCTGGAGGATGAAGGAACTTCAGTGACTGAATGGGGGGAGGGGGGGGGGGGGTTAAATGCTGGTATTCAACACACGAGAATAATTACAATATCTGGAATTGGGTTACTGAGCTTTGAGCTTGTTCAGAAAATTATATACATGTGTGCATCTGAATATTAGATAGATATAGACATTTACATACATGCAAGCTGGGGATGTTTAAATTAAGTTTGAGTATGGTGTCCAGTGTGTGCGTGTGTGTATATGTATATTCCTATGAGTCCACGGGGAAAATGAAACACGAAAAGTTCCCAAGTGCACTTTTGTGTAATAATCACATTATCAGGGGAGACAAGAGAGATATAACAGTCAGTTGATATACATCGAAGAGACGAAGCTAGGACGCCATTTGGTAAAGATGTGATTGTCCATATATATATATATATATATATATATATATATATATATATATATATATATATATATAGCATTTGTATATATACTCTCTTCAATAAAAGATAACCCGTTCCATTAACTTATCATTCATCGGAAAATACAAAAATTGCCACTCTTTGAAATTTTCAGCGTGTGGGTGTTAATTGATGCTCTCTTTGTGGCCCATATTTTATCACTGATATCATCACTCATTTGAAAGCGCTTTCCCCTCGGTCATTATGTAGAATCATTTAATCCTACTATCTCAGGGCTTCATGTAAATAGCCAGTGAACACTGGGTGACAGACCTGTGTGTGTGTACCCAGCGTCGAACCATTAGTGTATTCTTTTCTCGTCATTTACTTCAGGTTAGCATTTCTTTGATATTGATATAGGATATTTAGAAACAGATTCAAAGTCACGAGGTTCGTGATACAAGGTTCTCATAAGGATTATCTGTAATTGTCATAGACGCATGTATTAAGTAGTTGATTACACAATTATAATTGGCTGTAATTACGTTATAACTGACTATGATAATGTCAAAATGAGCCTAAGGATGAACCGTACTATTCTTTTTTATTATATTTCATCCATTTGTCCTGGCTATTGATGTTTGTCAAGTAAATATGTCTGCAAGACATACGTGCAAGGTCCACATGTCTCAAAGAAAAATAAATAAAGTAATCCAATAAAGTTTCCATCTTGTTGAAAAAGATTAATAAAAGAAATAAAGAAACGCCCGCTCAATAAAGTTTTCATCTTTGATAAAGATTATTAAAAGAAATAAAAAAAAAAAACGCCCGTCCAATAAAGTTTTCATTTTATTGAAAAAGATTATTAAAAGAAATAAAAAAAAAAAACGCCCGCTCAATAAAGTTTTCATCTTGTTGAAAAAGATTAATAAAAGAAATAAAAAAAAAAACGCCCGCTCATGTTGTCTTTAATGTTCCCGATTGTGTGTCATGTCCCATTTTCAAATATACGTGAAAAAAAAAAAAGGGGGGCTCCAGTGATCAATGATATTCGTTTAAACACATACGAATATACGATGTCACCAGGATAACCATTTTATCTATTGACGTCCCGATGTAATCATGGTTTAATGACCCAGATAATGACTACAGGAAAACACTCTGGGATGAATGATGATCCCAGGGACTAAATTGGGGGGGGGCGAAATGAAAAAAAAATAGGATCCATCAGTTAAATAGGCATGGTGTAAACTGCAATAGTGACAGGTGGTTCTCAGTACTTTAGACAATACTGGATATGATCGATCATAGTAGCGCATTGGAGTGTACCACAACGAATGAAAATATTCGTACCCACACAGACACTGAAAAAGGAAAAGGGAAATATAAAATTCATACATTTACGAGACGCGCGCGCACACGCACAAAGGTAAACGAATACACAAAGAAAAGTAATGCAACGATAGATAGGAAGGTTTTAAAGGATGATCAGATGTAGGAGGGCATAAGATAAGTCTGATAAGGATAAGATTGTAAGGATCATCTTACATATAGATGGAGGGAGTCCAAGTGTCGGTGTGAATATCTGTATTTATGTGTGTCTATGTGTCTGTCCGTGTGTACAAGTAATGCTTTTCCCCCCTCCTTCCATGTATCATATGCATTTACGTTCATTGTAGAACTGTTTATATATAAAGATGTTCGGCATTGGTGCCACAGCAGCTGCACTCCTGACCCGGGGCTGTGTGCTAACACACCGTTTACAACCCGTGTTTTCAGCATTTTTTTGGGTCGGTTTAGGAGTCTATACTCCTTTCGCGCCCGACGTAAAAAGCAGTGGATTGCTTGTGCGTGCCCTGGCTCGAATTATCTTCGTCCTTCGCGCTGGCCAGTCGGCACCAGAGACCAATACCTGTACGTTAACATGAGTGTTCTCGGTGCGTGTACGTAAGTACATACGGTAGAGTCCAGCCTATCGGTAAATATGTATGAAAAGAGGACACCGGAGCCGAGGTCTCTGCTATTGCCTTTTGGCTCCCGAGGGCGTGATTTCGGCCAGCTGCTTGGCACACGGGGTAGGCAGAACCAGCCCAGTAAAGTGGGTTAAGGACCATTTTCACGTAATACACCTCCGGAGTCTTTATGGCCGATACGCTACGCTGCCCTGGGGTCATTCCAGCGACGCCTGCAAGCAGGAGCAATAACACGAGCAACGTCAACAACACCTTCGGGAGGATGGACGAACCCCCAGCAAATACACGATTGTGGGAAAGGTCTTTTAAGATGATGACTATGACTCTCTCAAGACAACCTTCACGACTGCTCCTGCCGAGGGAGGAACTTGGACTGTGGGTACCCGCCGATGTAAAAATGGTCACTGAAGATATTACTGAAGAAGGATGGCCTGAGCTCGAGGTTCAGGGGACAAGATAAAAAGATAGGTGTTCACGCAAGAAATAAATTGGGAGGAGTAAGTCACGTCTGAATAACTGATCTAGGTTCGACATTCGGAACGAAAGAGCCATTTTACAGGAGCTGATGAAGCAGTCAGGACAAAAGAGTAATATGTATAGATTTATATTTAACGAGACTCGAGTTAGGTTTACGGCTTAGGGGAAGGAAGGGAGAGAGAGAGAGAGAGAGAGAGAGAGAGAGAGAGAGAGAGAGAGAGAGAGAGAGGTGGAAGAATCTATCATCTTCTACAACAGACCTGACCATCTGACGGAAACCGATAAGAATCATGTACCAAAAACAGGCGATTTAGAAATCCTATCGAGAAGAAATAACATACAAGTTCATGGGCTTCGGAAACACTTGAGCGGATATACGAGACTTAGACGAAGACCATTTGTCCAGACTTGTTTGTGAGGTGGTTCCTCCATCCCTCGCGATGCTGGACTCCAACGAGCACGAACGTCCCACTTGGTCGTTACGTTAAGGAAGCGAATTATGATTAAGGATCGAGGGATAACTAGGACAACAACACAGCGTCTGGAGTGTTATCATAATACTTGCTCCAGCGAAGTAGCTATCAATAGATAGAAGTAATAGGCTTCGTTAGGGACGAAATGCGTGATGACACTCACGATGAGGTCCAACGTCCTACTCACGAGGATGACGTCTTCACGTTGGAGGGGGGGGGGGGGGGGGGGGGGCGGTCGAGCTATAACTTGAGTGAGAGATGTCGTGAAAGGTCCCAGGGGCACGGTTATATAAATGTATCAAGTTTCTTTAAGCCAAGGTAATCATATAACCATCTTATACATGATGAGGTCAAGCCTACGTCATCATATAAACATCTACCATGTGATTATCTTAAGCCAAAGTAATCATATAACCATCTATCCGATTATGCTAAAACGAAGTAATCATAACTATGATCACGTTAACCCAACGTAATCATTGTACCAGTCTACCATGTGATTATGTTAAGCTCAAGTAATTACAAAAACCATTGTTTTATCAAACTGCTATGACGGGTTTTAAGGCATTCTGAAGAGATTCTCATAAAACAAATCTCGATATATTTGTCTTTCAGCATCACGCATCGAAATGGCAATGGTTTTCGATTCCACTACTTTTTGTTTCGGTTGTGAAGCAGATATATTGTCAGATGGCATCAGAAGCTGCATTATATATGCGAATACAGGAGAAAGTTGATAAAAGAGTTGTGAAGAATGGTTCTCCTGAACCTTAGACAGATTTCAGTATCCATTTTTCAATTTTTTTCTTTGAGGAGGTAGAAGAAATCTATCAATCTATTAGGTACGAGAAATCTATCAATCTACTAAAGATGCCGATATGCGAGAACAGTCAATCAATCTAGCTCTTCTTCGCGTCCCTTCCTCATAAAATCCTCACCTCACGACCTCCGCTTTGTCTTTCGAAAGCTTCCTCCACTTCACTACGTCCTCTCCCCAGTACCTGCCCTTCCCCAAGCCTCGCTCCTCCTCACCTTGCCTTCTCTCTTAGATCCTTCATCTTCTCCCGCCTCTCCTAGCCTCTCTCCCCATCTTGCCTTCTCCTAGATCCCTTCCAGCTTCGTCCTTGCCTCTCCTAGCCTGTCCTCTCCCTTGGCTACTGATCCCGCTACACTAAGCCTGTATCGCGAACCTTTTCATCTTGTGCCAACATCAGCAGGGGAGCTACACTCTGCAGGGGGTCCGGAGTGACGCCTAGCAGACTCATCATCCACGTTTTGGTTTCACCTTTGACACCTTCACTCGTGTTAGACAAAAGCTGTTGGCTCTCTCAGGTGGTGGCTGTGTGCGAGGAGCAGATGGCTCTCCCCACCAGGCTCCCAGGTGGTGATGGTTGAGGGGAGGGGCGTTGGATGGATGCTGGCGAGGCAGGTGGCGGTCCCATACTCACAGATGGCGAGACAAAGAAGAGGTTGCTCATTATTAGTGGCGGAAGGTTAAGGACTCATCACAGCCATTGCCCTACATGCTCCAAGATGACGCTCATGACCCCACTGTGATACGCAAGGACACAGACAAGGGTACGCGCGACATAGATAAGGATATGCGAGCTGTAGATAAGAATACGTGGACACACAATCGCACGGACGACACTTTATGCACTAGAAACCTGAACCCACCCCAACAAGCACACACACACAAGCCTCCAATCTGAAGCAATTGAAACTTTTGCACAGCCAAACCTCCAACTTGGTAGGGGGATAACGTACCAATGACATGTTGTAACAGCGAGGCGAAGTGTGTCATTATCGCTAATAAAGACCTCTGACCTCGTCCAATTCCCCCCCTTAGACATCGTGACCTGGGACTCACTGGGTGAGGTGACCTAGCCTGATATACCATATAGTGTATGCCAGATATAACCACTATAGTGTCGAGTTTGGAATACTTGTGTATTTGACAAAAGTTATATATTCTACCGACCGTTTGATTTCTCCCCCCCCCAAAAAATGTCCCATATTGATGATGTAATACACAAATATATTCTATACAATGACAGGGCGTAACATGCACAAAAAAAAAAAAGTAGTTATCCCCAAACAAAAGCATCTCATGTTTTTACAATATCTTGAGACGCCACAGAAGGAAATTATATGAAAATACTTGTCCTTTAGAACGATATTGCTCTACGATAAAATGAATAACAGTTTTAAAATTTTATATATATATTTTGTTTTCAACACACATTACTTTGAAAATACAATACCATTCTACAGATTTTAAAGACAGCCAAATGTATTCAAGATCCATTGATCTACCGGTAATTGTCATTCGTAAATTAAACTAAAGCAAAGGCAGTAAAGATGGTTTCATCTTGCAAGGATACTATTGTATCCCCGTGTTTTAAAAGGGTCCCCAAATTTGCATTATGTGGGGGAGAGGTTTATATATTCGTTTCTCAAGCTACGTTCAGAGGCTGTGTGTGTGTGTGTTTGGCGATTTCGCAATCACTATTTACTACAGCAGCCGACGATTCTCACGCCCAACGAACTAAAAGTGATGGCTTTATTCGACATGTCAGTAACAATATTCCAGGTGGCTCATGGAAGAGGATAAGAGGAGGTTAATCCATCATGCAATATTTCCACTCTCACAAACGTCAGGACTTACACGTCCAGTTAAAGAAAAAAAAAAAAAAATTATATATATATATATATATATATATATATATATATATATAAAACCTCTACCCACGTATTCAGTTATGCTTAAATCAAAGCCTTTAAAGACGAATCGATACTTAAGATTCTCAAGCCTTTCTTCGTAAAATGGAAAAGAAATGGGATATTGTTTAGCAAAGTTATCAAACAGCTTGAAGCATTTGCCCGTGAACTAGTTCTACAAGGCTTTATTGTGTCAAGGGAAAGAGTTATGTTAGTTATAACACAGCTTAATCTAGAAGTTATAACACACCTGGGGCATAACTTTAATTCCAGGTTCAGTTATGGAACGTATTATAGATATCCTTGGTGTTTTCCAGGCAGGATTTCTTCCCATTCTTCTTCTTCTTCTTTCATTCCCTGTAATCATGCTGTACCGAAAGCTACATCAGCAATCCACGGAATATCCATGTAAATTTGATACACACTCATGATTTAACCTTATCCTCCCGGCTCTTAACTGTCAGTGTCTACCTTCTCCTTGCTCTTAACCGTGTCAGTTACAGTGACGAAATAGATATATCTATTTTTTTTTCCCGAGAACATATATTCGTTTAATGACCATTAGTGCGATTGTTGATAGGTTGAGTCACACTGCTGAATCAAGGTAAGCGAGGATTGCAAATGCATCGACAGTTGACCAATGCTTTAGCAATAAAAAGATGAATCCTCTGTGTTTATATGCAATATATATATATATATACACACACAAGTGTCTTTGTCGAATGTCCCATTGCATGATGAAGCGAGTTATCACCATCAATATGTTTCTGTATTAATGAACGAAATGCATTGATGATTAAGGTATCATGATGTTAAACTGGCTGCAGAAAAGTAGATTCCCATCCGCCTCTGGAGCGTCTCCAGCTGTATAAGATGTTACACTCTCTCTCTCTCATGGGCAGATCACTTTCGATCTCTCATCTTCGTCTAAAATTCACAGTCAATTATCCCTTGAGACGGCTGCCCAACTTCATCTATATGGCCTGGATTCGCTCGCATAACTACACTTTATGGATTTTGATCAAAAGGAAAACTTGGGAGGAGGGAAAATGATTCATTTGTAAGCCGCAGATTACGTCCCTCAAAAAGGATATATCCTCCAGCGGCTCATCAGCGAAGACAAGACGACACCATCGTGATCTGCAGATTGCCTCCCTCCATCCTGGTACTGCCATACAAATTTGCCTACGAGGCAGAGAAAGACACACACAAACACACGAGAGAATGAGAAATGGCCATGGTGTATTTTCTCTCTCTCTCTCTCTCTCTCTCTCTCAAAGCCTTCTACTTTCCATCCCTAGCTGCTACTCCCTAGCATCCTACCCTAAATAGTTCCTTCGTGGTGTTGGTAGGCCAAGGTCTCTCTCTCTCTCGCCACGTCAACTTCATCACCCATGACACGTCTGAGCGTTGATGCGTCTTCCAGGGGGGCGCGGGGGGAGCTGGCTCTCTCTCTCTCTCTCTCTCTCTCCTCTTCTTCTTCTTTCCCTTCCATCTTTTGGAAAAGACTAATTATATCACAACCTGCAAATACGTCCTCTGTACTCCCTCCTCTCTCTCTCTCTCTCCCCTTTCGCCTTCCGATGCATCGATGGAAAATCTCAAGTATTCAGAACACAGCAAAGTAAGTGGCCCATACACTTACAAGCCATCCCTAAATGTGGTCGTCACTTTATCATTACAACACAAAAGTATGGCACATGAAACCAAGCTGCTCGAATGCCACTCAAAATACCTAGAAATATTCAGAAAGTTTACGCCATACCATAAAACATCAAGTTTACTGGATCTCGTAAAATATGTACCATGTGATAGCTGGAAAATTCTACGCTATCTGTAAACCGACATTGAAATGTTTTCTAAGTGATGACAAGAAGGGTTAATTCAGCAGCCAATCTTTTGTATTTACTTAACGGAACATTTTGTTCTGCTTCGCCAAAACCCACATCATAAAAGTAGAATGTTATGCATGCTTCATCTGAATGCAAGAGCGATATTGCCCAATTGCTTTTTAGATTATTACATAGAGTTTAATGCCCAAACATTAGGTGGGATTAGATGTTAAATCTTTACATATATCCTAATGTAACAATAATATTTTTGAATTTGTATAATACACCGACGTCAATTTAGAATGAAAATTAGTTTCTCAAGTTGTATAAGCTTGAAGAAATAAGCTTTGAGTGCCCATGGATTATATGATTGCAAACTAACCTATCAAGTGCTTACCTGAACATCCAAAGCCCTAAAATACAATTCTATACTAAATAGAATTTTGTGAATAGATGCTTATTCATTTACAAGTGTTTACGTATACAGTGTGTGTGTCTGTGTGTGTGTGATGTATAAGGTAGCAAAACTATATTTTGCAAGTTTATTTTTTTTCTTTACGTGCTTATCTTTTTATACGCTCATCTTTTTTCTCTTATCTCTTATCTTTTCCATCTCTTCTTTCAACGCTTTACATACATGCCATAATCTCTTTCGTTAAAGAGCGACATTTAACTCTTCCTCTCCTTCATAATTCCGGAGGTCTGGATCCCACAGCCATAAAGATTCGTTGAAAAGAACGTACACAAAATAAAGTCCATTTCCGAAATAATTTGGGATAAGAAAAATTTTTTTTTTTTCAGAACTGGACTGTCGGCTGGGCTAATGGAAGTGTGACATGGCATCAGTCTTTGTCTTTCTTTCTGTCTTCATATATACGTCTGCGCTCGAGTCTCTCTTGTTCCGAGTTCTCATATTTGCCAGTTTGTTTCGTGTGTGTGTGTGTGTTTTTCTGTGCATGATTACGCGTGTGTGTCTGTATTTGTACTTGTGGTTCTATAACTAATGTTGTGTGTGTGTGTGTCGTGTTTCTGTACCCGATTGTGCGAGTGTGTATGTGTACCTGTGTTTCTGTACCTGATTATGCGAGTGTGTATGTGTACCTGTGTTTCTCTAACCAATTATTGTGTGTGTGTATGTATGTGTATGTCTATGTATGTAGCAGTGTTTCTGTAACCAGTATCCTGTGTGTATGTGTATTTGTGTTTCTGTACCTGATTATTTGCGTGTCAATATATGTAGCAGTGTTTGTATAACCAATATTTTGTATGTGTACTTGTGTTTCTGTACCTGATTATATGAAGAAAGAAGACTCGATATATGTGCTCCTGCATTTCATCGTTTTCGGGTGCAATTCGACATCTTTTTCTGCCCAAAGTACATGAATCAAACCACCGTTTATCTGCTTCTTTTTTTCCTAAGGCTTCCATAACTTGGAAGACGCTGTGTTTTGTACGCTTGTAAACCCTGGATGACGGGGTGAGGCAGATGTTTTGCACAGCGTTCTCGTAACGACCGCGTTAATATACGCGGTAATGGCCATAAATCTAGTATGACAAACGGCAATGGCTTTATATGAGGGTAATTTGTACACGGGAGGGTTGTTACGGGAGTGGCAAGAAACGACCACTCAGGAGGAAAGGGTGAAATAATGGCGAAGAAAAACCCCCCCCCCCCTGGAGTTGTTCACAGTATGTCGGAGTTTTCTTAAGAGATAACTCCGTTCCTTATTCCTCCACACAGCTGAACTGTGGAACGGTACGACCCTTGTGCATGACGGTACAACTGTACGAACCCCTGCGTATGATGGCACGTTAGCGTGTCGTAAGTTGCCGCGACCTTAGTGATTAAGACGACTGGCGAAGAAGAGAAACGAGTGAACGTGAAATGAACCGAGATGAAGAAGCATGACATGTTCCTCTTACGAAACCTTAACAAGTGACAAGATATAACCAAGCAAAATTTCAGTGTAAAAAAAAAAATGATACATTTTAAACGCTGATAACTTACACTAATGATAGGCTAAAAAAAAAAAAAAAAATATATATATATATATATATATATATATATATATATATTCTTCTTCCACACACTTTACCAAACTCCGTCACCAGCTTCTGCAGTTTCTCACATGAATCCGCCACCAGCGCTGTATCATCAGCGAACAACAACTGTCTCACTTCCCAAGCTCTCTCATCCCCAACAGACTTCATACTTGCCCCTCTTTCCAAAACTCTTGCATTTACCTCCCTAACAACCCCATCCATAAACAAATTAAACAACCATGGAGACATCACACACCCCTGCCGCAAACCTACATTCACTGAGAACCAATCACTTTCCTCTCTTCCTACACGTACACATGCCTTACATCCTCGATAAAAACTTTTCACTGCTTCTAACAACTTGCCTCCCACACCATATATTCTTAATACCTTCCACAGAGCATCTCTATCAACTCTATCATATGCCTTCTCCAGATCCATAAATGCTACATACAAATCCATTTGCTTTTCTAAGTATTTCTCACATACATTCTTCAAAGCAAACACCTGATCCACACATCCTCTACCACTTCTGAAACCACACTGCTCTTCCCCAATCTGATGCTCTGTACATGCCTTCACCCTTTCAATCAATACCCTCCCATATAATTTACCAGGAATACTCAACAAACTTATACCTCTGTAATTTGAGCACTCACTCTTATCCCCTTTGCCTTTGTACAATGGCACTATGCACGCATTCCGCCAATCCTCAGGCACCTCACCATGAGTCATACATACATTAAATAACCTTACCAACCAGTCAACAATACAGTCACCCCCTTTTTTAATAAATTCCACTGCAATACCATCCAAACCTGCTGCCTTGCCGGCTTTCATCTTCCGCAAAGCTTTTACTACCTCTTCTCTGTTTACCAAATCATTTTCCCTAACCCTCTCACTTTGCACACCACCTCGACCCAAACACCCTATATCTGCTACTCTGTCATCAGACACATTCAACAAACCTTCAAAATACTCATTCCATCTCCCTCTCACATCACCACTACTTGTTATCACCTCCCCATTTACGCCCTTCACTGAAGTTCCGATTTGCTCCTGTTAGAAAAACTTTTTTTTTTTTAAACTCTGTCGCTGGACTAATGTATTATGTGACATGCATAAGCTTTTTCTTTCTGTCTTCACAACTCGCATGCGCTTTTTCACCTCTTGTTCCGTTCTTTGACCTTTGTTTCGTTGTTGTGTGTTTTTTCTGTGCCATCTAAGCTGTTGTCTGTATTTCTCAAAAATGGTTCTAAAGCTCTTTTCTTTGCTTGTCGTTATTCTGTTCCGATTTGCACTTACTTTTAACTGTCTTCTCACCTTCTATGCCAATGGTTTGGTACGTGTTGGTCAACTCAATTAGTGGTGTGTAGTATTGTATGTTATGTAGTAGAGTTTCTGTACTTGTATCTTGGGTATGTGATCTGTCTGTGTTGACCATGATTATTTGGGTGTCAATAGTGTGCAGGTTTGTATACAAAATTTTGTGGACTTGTAAATGTCTGATGATATGAAGAAAAGCCGATGAAATATGGGTCTTTTCAACGATTATGGTGCAATTCGAACATGTTTTGTGCGAGCTGATCAAACCATGCGTTTATTGTTCGTTTTAGCTAGGATGTCCATGAAATGAAGAGTGGATTGTGTAGTGAGAGGTTTGATCGAGAAGTACGAAGGAGATGTATGGCACAGTTGACATTAAAAGACTGGTTAGATATGCACGCAGGTGATGCATAAAATTTCAGAGAGATAGTAGAATTTGACCAAAGGCAATGGCTTTATATGAGGGTGATTGACACGGAGGATGAGGGAGACAAAATCGACCACTGGAGGAAAGGGTGAAAAAATTGGGAAGAGACCCCCCAGCCTGGAGGTTGTTAAAGGGGTCGGAGTTTACTGAATGATCATCGTTCTATTCACACAGTTGAGTGTGGAAGGGTAGACTTGTGCATGTGAAACGCGTGACGAAACCATGGAAAGCTTGATGGTACGTTAGGTTGTGTAGTTGCGACTGTTAGTGATTGTATGGCGAAGGAGAATCGAGGTTGATCGTGTAATGATCCGGTATGAAGAAACGCGGTCCACGACAAATTAAAAAACAAATATAAAAGAAAATTTCATGTAAAAAAAAAATTAATCATTTTAAAACGTAAAATTCACTAATGATTAAAAAAAAAAAAATTAATTTATATACCACACTGAAATTTACTGATTGTCATATAAAATCATATTTTATTGTTAATATTCAAGCAGATAACACATTATAGTTTCAATGAACCAGCTTTGAAATTTTGGATGTTACATATTAAATCTATTTTCTGATAAATGTAAATGGCTTTCACCTTTTTTAATGAAATTACATGCAGTATTATAAAATTACATTATCAATAGATGTTCTTATTTTTTTCCCTTTAGTATTTAAGTAAAGTTAGATTATCTTTTTTTTTACCATGTTCAATTTGGTACTTTTGTGTTGATTCCCTAAAGTAATCATTTCGTCTCGTGTTGTTGTCCTTCATTTACCGCTTCATTATCTTTCATAAAATTCCTACAAAGATCATGTCTACCGTCGCAAGTTCAACTTTCTTCTAGCTTGCGTAGGTAATGTCGCTCTGATGCTTAAAGGGATTGGGGGTGTTTTTGGAGGGTGTGGGGAGGGTAGAGAGGGAAGGGTCAACATGGTGACCCAGGCTGGTGTAGCGAGAGTGAGGACAAGACACGTCTAGTACGAGAGAGAGAGAGAGATAATTATGTGAAGACGTGTGTCTTTATAATTTCCTATACGTTCTAAGCAATGGCTACACCATTCAGAAATATCGTTTAGGTTTCCTTCGTCATCAAACACTTAAGAAATACAGTGTCAGAATAACACGATTCTCCTCAACTATGGAGAGTCCTAACCAGGGAAGATATTTTTCAGTGTTATCTCTCCTGTTCTTCCATAAATACACTGATCTCGGCAATAATGTTGATAGTGTATTAAGGAACTTCAGGTCATAAATTCAGCATTAGTGCCTGTGCAGCTGTGCCCACTTCTGCCCTCACACACACCTGGGCCATTTAAGGTCGAAGATATATTATAAAGCAAACTTTCACCATTGTCATAAACTTTAAAAGACATTTTTCCCTCGACTGAATATGAACTAGGTATTTAAGGATGGTTGTGCATCCCCCTCCCAATTAGAAGTAGTTCGCTATCGTTTTGGGTCAGTCGTACAACTGAGTCTAATTAGAAGTTAATGATTCTGGTGAAATAACTGCAGAATAAACTTTCTCGCTTTCAGAATCGTAGGTAATTAATGTCTTAATGAGGTAGTAGAGTCTCAAAGTAACCGATATATTGATGAAACGAAATAGTAGGTAGATGGATATTGTTTCTTTAGTTATTAGAATGGAAAGCGAGTTTGATACCAAAGGCATACGAGGTACAGTCGTCGACCAAAGTTGGCAAGAGACAAATGTTTGCTGAAAGGACCTTGATGCTTTGAGCTTCGAGTCCTACAGCTTTATAAACCAGTTGCTTTATTACATAACAGATGGCGTGCTTCTTTGAGGATGCGAGTGTGTGTGCGAGCATGTTAAGTATGTATGAACGTGTGAATGAAAAATAAAGGTCATAACATACACATTTATAATATGAGGCAGAGCATTGGCATATGTACTAAAAGACTATAAACAAGTAAATCCTAAACAATGGAAGAGACTTAGAATACATACTAACAATTGAATAAAGGCATTTGAAAGACGAGAAAAAGGTGATTATAAGGAGATGAATGGACGAGTAAAGAAGAAAGACCATCAGAGCCAAAGATGAAAAGATAAAGCTACAAAAGAAAATTGGAACAGCAAAAGATCATTGTTAAGGCGACACAAAAGGGGCAGCCAGACGGCGCAAGTGACCCTCAGTCAACAAGCCCAGAACAGGAAGGAAAATGGGACACATGTTGACTGCCGAGGATCACTGAAGAGCAGGAAGGAGCCTAGAGGGCTGGTAGGATGATCCCTCCCCCAACAGGTGAAGTCGAGGCTGCCATTGTCCTGGGTAAGGGGTCCCGCAGGGCGACCAAAGACAAAGAAGAAGAGGTCAGGTGGAAGACTTTCTCGAGACGTGCAGGAGAGAACTGGGTCGAAGTCTTATTACGTACTGTGTGGCTCAAAAGAAAAAATAGTGGTCATAAATACAAATTTTTATTCGCTTTTGTGCTATATGCCCTAAAAAATATGGATAAATTACTTAACTAAGGTCGAAACGAGTTTATTTTTTTCTATAAGACGGAAGTTAATCGCATTCTCAGCGAAGTCCGCATCAACATGTCCCTAACTTCATTGCGTTAGAAAATAAAGTTATCCTGTAATCCCAGTCTTTTGTCACCTCGGTTGAATCGCTCTCCCACCACACCACGAACTACAGGACCCTGCCAGTGTAGCCGCGTCGTGGGTCCTCGACGAGAGACATAAGAACTAAGAGCTCTTGGTGATGGTCGTGGGTATGACGCCTCTCAGGTCCTTTAAGTCATATCCGCAACGCCTGGACACGAAAGACCGACCGATGGAAGGGCACGACCGACCGATGAATGGAAGGGCAATGTCTCGTGGTCCTCCGTCAGTAGGGTACTGAGATATATCAAGACCCCCCCCCCCCCCCCCCCCCACTGCTACTGTGGCAAAAATCTTGCTACCAGGGGTCTTTCGTCGTACGGCGGCGTAATAGGTCCTGGTTAGGAGCTGCTGTGGTGTATGATAACGTGATGGCTTCATCATTTCCGCCAGGAGGGTTTTCGAACCAAGACTAATGTTGATGCAGAAGATTTTGTGCCTTTCCCACAGCCTCCATCTTCAAAAATACGATCGTACATTATCAAAATCTTCGAATATTCATCATCAAACGTCGGAATGTCGACTTTCCTTTGACTTTTCCGGTCAGTGTAGACGGCAGAATAAACAAGGTATCTGATCCTAAGTGTTAAAGAGGTTCATCATCTGGGTAGCAGCGTGGCGAAGAGCGAGGAGAGAGAGAATCGAATACCAGGTACCAACCGTGTGATATGGGTAGTCGTCACGGGTCGGAGCAAGGATGGTGTAACTAGAGCGAGTGAGGCATGAAGCAACAACTAGGTTCCCCTCCTCCTCCATCCGTCATGGATGGGGTCCCTGTCATAGATGAGTTCTCTTCACACCCTGTCTGTCTCTCTCCCTCCCTCCCTCCCCTTCACCCTCATTAGTGGCTCTCGTCACCCACTGTAAACACCAGGGAGGGAGGTGGGTGGGTGAGGAGACAGCCAGAGTGAGCGAGATAAAGACGAGAGGCTCTGAATCCGCGAAAATTACATCACTAACCTGACGCCTCGACTTGCCATTGCGAGCCCCCGGAAAACACGTCATCTGGAATGGATATCAAGACACGTTGGATTATCGAGTGGCTCAAGAGAAGGAAGCTTGCACGACTGGATTGGCGGGAAGGAAGGAAGGAGAGAAGTATAAACGAAGAGTAGGAATGACAGAAGAAGCTTACACGACTGGATTGGCGGGTAGGAAGGAAGGAGAGAAGGATAAACAAAGAGTATGAATGACAGAAGAAGGATGAGGTATACCTGCCCTAAGTCCCTTCTTATCTAATCTTGCGTCTTCCTTCCTAATGACCTTAACCACTCGATGGATAACCATCGTCACGCAACAATCACCATCCATACCTTCCACATACTACCTCAAAACATTTTCTTATGCATAACTTCTAAAAAAAAAAAAAAAAGCTTAGAAGCTTCGATTTGTGTGTGGGGGAGAAGCTTGAAATCATGCTGATAAGACATATCAGTATCTTCATAAGAGTTTAGTCAAGGGTACGAAACTTTTCCAAAAGATTCGTTTC
This sequence comes from Panulirus ornatus, assembly GCF_036320965.1. NCBI lineage: Eukaryota > Metazoa > Arthropoda > Malacostraca > Decapoda > Palinuridae > Panulirus > Panulirus ornatus. The sequence goes on from NC_092242.1 coordinate 5,606,910, forward strand.
CACAAATGACCCAAAGTCAGTTCCCAGTTTGCGACGACGGTGCGTGTGTAAATTTCGTCAATATTGGTGGCGTTGCTTTCATTCCTCCGTCCCCCACTCTCGACCCTCAGGGCCCTCCTGTGCCTGGGGAAGAGAGAGAGAGAGAGAGAGAGAGACTCGAAAGGCACCACTGTTGAGGGGGGAGAGGAGACGAGGGACGGAGACGAGGGAGTTGACACGGCAATCATCGCTAATGAGCTTCTCAAGGATGATATCAGGTAGACAACAGACCACTCTTTGTTAATTACTCATTATGAACTTAGTCGCGCCCTCCCCCACCTGCTCTCGCTCTCTCTCTCTCTCTCAGTATTGCGAAATAGGAAATTTGTTAAATCAACATAAAAGCCTCGTTGTATAGAGGAGGTAATGCCTTGTTTTCCTCCTGGATCCTTCATTTACTGATAACCAGAATCTGGAGCCAAGAATTTCACAGCTTTACTGTAAAGCATTCGACCATCCCATCTCGTCAAGTATAGGAAAACCGACATCAAACATCCCATTAGATCAAAGATTTCCGGTAGATATAATGTTTTCCAGCTTAGGTCGATAACCTTGATCCCAAGCCTTTGGTACAGAAATGCAGCCTCGATACTGGACTACCGCAAGGTTGTTTTTTTCCCCCTTTTTTTATATGTACATGTCGATTGTTTTGACGTTTCAGTTCTCTCCTCAGTCAAAATTACAGAGAAAAAAAATCTTTTACGATATTTCGTGGTTTACTTAAGTGTGGCAAGTTACATAGTCTAACAATGTACCTTTTTATGTCATCAAAATGCTCGATTTTGCCTCTTTTTTTCGTTTTATAATCCTATTCAGTTTGCTTTTCTTATCTATTTACAAGACTTCATGCTACACTATGGAGTTCCAGCTTCTTCGTTGTAGCCAAATTATTGGAAAAAAAAAAAACCCACATCCATAGACAAGGAAATCGACACATGTTACTACGAACTCAGCCGCCCGAATACCTTAAGAAAGCCACGTTCCATTCCAGATGCCAGGTATATACACACCTGAATTATATAGCTGGCCACTCAGCATGCTATGTCCACGGCGTGGAGCCAACCAACACCGAATCCAAAGGTAATGGACGTACCAATCAATGAGAGGACAGGGCAAGAACACGTCGTTGGCAACAAATCATTTCGTTTTTTTTTTTTTTTGGCAGCGATACAAGTCCACATACGAATACCAGTGACTATTAAGAGACATTATCTCTTTTTATGTTTCTCTACATTTTTTTTTTCTTTTTGATGTGCCTCACCTACGAAACCAAGTGTAGGTCACGGCGGGAGGTGGGGGTTGGGGGGAAATAGGGTCAATGAAAAACTTGGAGATAATACGACATGAGGTGAGGGAAGGGAGACTGGGTGGTGGTGGTGACCCCGGTAGACTGGGGTGGAAGGGGAGGCTCAGCCTACTGCCAGGTCGAGGGACGAACATGTGGGCTGGATTAAGAAGCGACTTTGAGAAGGAATATCCATTTTCGAAGGGGTAGATTAATCGCTAAAATGGTGATGGTGGACGAGATAAATGGGAGTACATTGTAGAAACATACAACAGAGGTCCTTAAGGGTGTATGAAAGGGTTATCTACTGGAGGACAGTACACAGGGGAAGACTTAAGTAACAAGAGGTTCCGAGGATCTTTGATGAAGTTTTTGTTTGCTGGAGATCAGTAATAATGTTTTAAGATTTATGTGAATAACTGGAGACGGAGCTAGGAAGCAGAACGCTCCATGCAGCTCAAAGAATAGGATCAGTCATGCAAATCACATTCTCGGCTCATTCCAACCGGTGGATACCCTGAACGAAAGATTTTTGCCACGAACATGCAAAGAATAAAAAAGTGGAAAATACGTACACATTACATTTCTGTGTATTAGCATCAACCTTTTTTTTCTTTTTAAGAAATACTCTCTCATTGGCCGTCCTGAAAACAACTGTGTCCTATTCCAACACAGAACAATAGTCTTCTGTTTCGTAAGATCTTTAGGAATTAGGTCTTCAAGCAAGTCTTAGATCCACACCTGGAGGCGATCTTAAATTTCTCATAATCTAGACACAAGCTACAGGAGTCCAGGAACTCTTTCGTTCATCTTTTTTTCTTCTTCTTCTTCTTCTTTCCTTCATTCTCGAGGCATCACATATAGAATCAAGAGTTTCCACATGACACACAAAGGGTTCTTGAGTTTTCTTCAAAAGTGAACGGCGACCTGATGTTGCCTATCCCAAAGTTTTATTTAGAGGAGAGAGAGAGAGAGAGAGAGAGAGAGAAGTTGAATACTGCTATTTACACACGCTAAAAGCAGCTTTAAACTGTAGCCTAGGAATTTTAGAACGAGTATTCACAGAAGGTTTTTGAAAGCAGCGTCCTCTCTCTCTCTCTCTCTCTCTGCAATGGAGTGTTGAGCCCACGAGCCGTCTTTACATAACATTCCCCCCAAAATATTGTCAGTCTTTTTTCCCCGTATAGCAAATGCTTGCTAATCGAAAGCCTCTGCTTTTTTTTTTTTGGCGATGCATCGAACATGGCCATGTCAATGAGACATAGGTATGCAATAACTTATCCAGTCGTTAAAGATAAATTTCACACGACATATTACATTATTGTTTTTCCTTTCTTATACAGAGGTTATGGGAGACTCGCTAGACTCTGGACGCCTTTCTTTGTCCCTGTCATTGACATTTTAGATCCGTGAAACCCTCGGCGTTTGCACATTGGCTGCCTTGTACGTCTGCAGCAGCAGCTGCTGCTGCTGTTTGACACGCTGCCAGCCAGCTTAAGACTCCCTCTGCTGCTCTCTAGAAAGACGATCCGTTGGCCAAAGCTCTGCCAAATACTTATCCTAAATCGAGGTACTTATTGCCTGGGGGGGTACAGATGTCTGCCGTGGTTGGCGCAGTGAACTTAACGGCGGTCGATGGCATGTAGTCATGTCGGGGCGAATCTTCTTGGTCAAGTTAACAAGGATTCGCATGCATTTCGGACAGTGTGGCAGCGTTCCCCTGTACTCTGGTCGAGGCTCTTAGAGTCTTCGCTTTTGTTTCTCTTGCTCTGTATTTAAGTTTGCCTATGATTTTGAAGCTAATATAGACGGATCTGTCAGTCTTTAAAGGAGCTTGTTGGATCAATTAGATTTTGGAAGCTTTTGGCGATTCGCAAGACATCTAAATCTATTTTTTTTTTTTTTTTTTGACGCCAGCAAAATGAAGAGAATTAGAATTTATGGTTTTCCTGCAATGCCAAGTGTTTGAAGTCTCTCCATTATCATCTGCATATCCAAAACGTTCCATAATATCGACGTTCGAACGAAGATCGTGCAGCTAGGCGAACCTACACGCCGTTGTCTTTCTTGGCTACCAAGAGTCTGTAACGATGTTGCGACGCGGCGTTACAAAACATCCAAAGTTTGCCATCGTAACTCCGAGGTGCAAGAGTGATGACGCTGCTTCTCTCTATCTCAGCCGAGGAGAGAACCAGTGATATCGATGGTTCTTTATCACCAAGACGAGTCAGTGCGCTTGGAATCACCGTTGCTGGCTCTCGTCTCACGAGAGCGAATGATGGAAGCGAACTCTTTACTAGCTGACTGCGTGGTAATTCTAATCTCACTTGCAGTGGTGGAGTTTGAAATGCATGTATTTACATGACTGACTTCGCAAAATCTTGCGTTACTTAACCGCATCACTGGGGAAAAGTATGATAGCTAGCTAACTTTAATGAAGTTCTTCAGAGAAACTTATTATATGGACGAAGGAATACCTCATCTAAGCTACACTAGATTAATATTGCGATTAGCTTAAGTTTCATAGTTGTTCTTGGAGTTCTTCATCCAAGAACAAGAAATTCTTCAGCCTCAACAGCTTATTTTTTTTGTTCGCGTCTGTGGCTAACATCTCAAGCGTTCTTAGAAGAAGCGCTAACTAACCGAACTAGCGCTTGTGTGTGTGTCGGGAAGAGCACTCTGGGCCTGGCGACAGTGTGCTGTGGGAGTCCCAGTGTCAGGACACACTCCTTCACTTCCTCTCCTCGACTTCGACCACAGAATCATTGAATACCGATACGAGATTATGGGTTGGTGGTGCTAGCCAGCTTGCCTCCTCCTCTCTCTAATTCTGGCACGAATATATATGTATATATATCGGTGATTATATGATTATAGCAGACGAAATGGATTCATATCGTATCTTAAGATTAACCTGGATTTACCCAGTGGTTCAAAATATCGAACTTGACAAAAAAAAAAAAAAAAAAACGAAATAAATTGTAATTTAATTTATTGTAAACTTTTATACGAAATGGATATATGCACTTATACGAGACAGGGCTGCGAAAGGCTCAGATCTGTATGTAATAATCACGGCCAGACAAACCGTAAAGGAGTTTCGATCTCTTTTGACCATTATCATACTCTTTAATCATTTGCAACTGCGTTACTAAAGGTGGAATTTTGTACCCAATACACTAAAATATCAATATCCAAAAAACCAAAGATATCGTACACTGACAAACAAGATCTTCGTACCCATACAGCCAAAAGATATCGTACGCTAACAAACAAGATCGTCGTACCCATACAACCAAAGGATATCGTACCTAGGAAAGCAAACGATGGTGATGGATTTACACTATTACGCGAGGGTGATACAACAGACGTTCATTGGAAACACACACACACACACACCCCTACGTCAAAGAATGTATACAGATATTAGACCCCAACAAATCATGTTATTGGTAAATTCCCTTCGCATTTAGGGCTCATCTTGTCGAGCGTTGCCAAGATTGTCAGATAATCAATGTGATTTACTCTTATGCATTATTCATGGCATTGGTACTTCATGTAGAAGGTACTTACTATCCCATGATCGATCCATCTCTGCGTTTTATGGCCTGAAAGAGAGAGAGAGAGAGTCCAGGTAGCGAGATGTACTGCGTAGTGTGTTGCTCTTTTGTTTATTGTCTTATGTACATGTAAGCACACACACACACACACACACACACAATCTACGCTTGATTATACAAGAATTTTGAAGTGCATGATAATGGAGACGACGAGGTTAGCAACGAGACCCAGTTAAGATGCTGCAGTGGTCTGTATAACAGCTCATGGAGACTACCGCCAGGTGATGTATATGGGAGGTGGGTCGCTGAACAGACCAGACGGCGAGGACCATGCCAGGGAAGGAAGGAGGAAGTAAAAGAAAAAAAATGAAGAGTAGCGGTGTGAGAAGAAGATGACCTTTGAAGACGACTTCACGTCGAAGACTTTATTAGCAGAACATCATGTGAGAAGGATCGTGAGGAAGACGATCTATACTGCTCAATATCAAGGTTTATTTTGAAACATTTTGCAAGTTTTTCTGCTCTTAACACGCTCATCTAAGAATTTCTGACCCTTTCCATAAACACAACAACCTCTTGAGGACCAAATGGTTTTCTATTCCTTTATATAATATCCGTATGACCAAGAAAAAATATTATAGCACACATAGAGAAAATATAAACAACTATAAAGGATTACCAATTGAAATCAAGTCGCCTGCGTAGGTTTGGCAGGGAATATATCTTCTATTTTTTTCCTGTGATGGCAACACATGAACATTGGATGTGGCAAGGTTTCTAACCTATGTGGAAACACTGATATCAAATACGAAAACTAACGAGTGGACATAAAGGATTGATGTCCAGTTATAATGTAATAGAGTTCCTCTGATTAATGTCAAAATATAACTACTAATATAGTAATTATTGTATGCATGTTTGAAAATCTTAGACGTCGGAAAATGATTCGACATTTCCTATCGACGAAGGTTTTTTTACCAGAAATTACGTTAATTTTTATATTCACGTGTAAAATCTACCAAACATCGGACAGTAATTCGATGAACGGTGTTTACAGAGGTTTCACTTGGCGATAATTAACTAGATTATATCACAGGTGAAAGGCAGTATAACGAAGTCAGTCTGTGTCATGCACACGTAACGTCATTCGAGGTTTTATACACGTACATTAACAACATTGAACCTCATTCCTTCTCTATCCTTGTTGGATAGATGCCTTTGCATTCTTGTACCGTCTCCTTAGACGTCTTGCTCTCCTTGACACGCAGACTCGCAGTGATACACAGACCAACTCAACTCTGATGTCAGGGAGAGATAGAGAACCAAGAGAGGAGACACAGATTTCCTTGAAGAGTCTTTATAGTAGCTGAGTTGGAAGGGGGGAGCAAAAGCTTGCTGCAACCCGTGCCATCCAGGGTGGAAAAAAAAAAAGCAAGATGATAATAGGTGTAGGGGAAAAAAAAAAGGAAAATGGCATCGATTTATTCGGGATCCTTATATATATTTGTCGACGCAAAAAGAAGGGGAGGTTACGGGAAAGATTAAAGACAAAAGCCTAGATATCAAACCCATTTCAAAGATGACCAAAATGACTCGAAATGCTAGACATAGTTAAGCTGTACACATCTCACGACTAAGACCCATATGCAATTACTCGACCTCCTCCACCTAAACGTCTCATGTCTTGTCCCTAATTCCATACAGAATCCCCCATTTCTGCAGTCGCGAAAAGCCCTCGCCATACACCCACACGTTCGCCAGACCACGACAGGGAGAGAGAGAGAGAGAGAGAGAGAGAGAGAGAGAGAGAGAGAGAGAGAGAGAGAGAGACCGCTCGAAGGTTTGCAGTAATAGAGGGCCCCCCCCCCCCTCTTTCCTGACTCCCAGCTTGGTAATTACCCTTAACGAGAAGGACCATTCTGGAGGTCCTTAGAGGGAAAGGATTATAGGAGAGGGGCACTTGGCCGGGGGAATGGCTATGATTTGTATTGGGTGATGGTGGAGTGCAAGGCTTCAGGGTCGTCTGAATGTACGTTTATTGTACATTTTGTAATACACGCACACGCGCGCGCGCACACATATACATACACGCACACACACACGCACAGTCTGCTGTTTAACATGCAGATAATTTCATTATTTCTCAAAAACGTCTCCAAGAATCAGGATTTTCTTATATAGATCAACCTTCAGTAAGATGAAGCACGAGTGTTTACGCTTCTATTTTCGGTTACTTTATGAAGATATTTATTCTACTTTTATTCTGGTGTATTTCGTATGACTCACTAGTTTGAGAAGAGATATTTAGATATACTTTTAATGATGGATTCTAATTCTAAAAACTTACATACAGCATCTTCAATCTATGTCCTTATAAATAGGCATTCAACGTTTAAGTTTTCATAATATGGAATTTCCTTCATGAAAAAAAAAAAACATTTTACAGGCTGGAATCATAAGATTTCTAATAACCAATGGACTTAGAATTTCTTGATGCTTTGACAAGTATACAGTCTACCTCACTTTGTAAACCATCTCGAGGAACGTATGGGTAAACTTCTCTAGTCTTATTTTCACAGCAGCATCTCCTCAAGACTAGAGGTACACTAAGACGTAGTTTACCTACACCGAAGGTAAACTGTGATACTAGACACAGTAAACTCCACAGTGCTTGCTCCTGAGCTACACGGGAGGAAAAAAAGGATATTTTGATTTCCATGGTTTAGTGAAAACACACTCCAAGCCTGATAAGGTAAACCAATCAGTATACTTAGATAACCATTTCATAACAAAATGGTAATTATGGGCTTTATTATCCTCCAAATATCTCCTTTCATTAGACGGTATTAGCAAAGGTATTCGTGGCTTTAATTGTTCAAACAGCTTTTCAAACTTTAGTGGAGATTAACAGATTAAAAAGGAGTCGCAAAATTTCTCGTATTTTGAGGTATCATTGTCAGACAGGAGGATATGTAAATCATCCTTTTGCGAATTAAAGACGTTAAAGATTCGTAAGTAGAAGCCATGGGAGTAAACAATGTGGCGAGGAGGAAAGGGAACACACGTCCATATCTTCGCCATTAAGGCATGTCTCATATCCTGGCGAAGTAAAGAACGAGCGAACGTTATTACTGGCTTTCAACTTTTAGACCAAAGGGGTGAGTGGGGGAGGCTTTAAAGATGAACTTCGGCGCCGGGGCAGAAAGAGTCTCTCTCTCTCTCTCTCTCTCTCTCTCTCTCTCTCTCTCTCTCTCTCTCTCTCTCTCTCTCTCATACACACACAATTATTATCCAGGTTGTTTTACGATACTAAACAAAATGATAAGATCAGATGATGGTCAGCAAGAAATGCATAAAGACGAAGATCCTCTCTGCGAATGGGTAAAAGTATACATAATGGAATTTAACGAAGATGAATTTGAGCAAGAAAAAACACGGAACAGATGAGAACATATTGATGACACGAGAAAGTGAAAGAAACATAAATGGCGTCATGAAAATGAAAAGTTAGAATTCAAAGATCATATTGAAAAGTTAGCAAAATCAAGCCAAATAATGAGTAATAGGATAAGGAAAACTTTGAGGTACACGAGCCAAAAAGCTATTTATGAAATTGTTCAGCGTTTGCACAACAAGCAAAATAGAACACTGCAGGTTACTAAACTACCAAAGTAAAAAAAAAAAAAAAAGGAAAAAAAAAAGAATTAAGGAGAATTCTAAAGTATTTCAAGTGCAGACAGAGTCGAGGAGAAGGAACATACGAATCGTCAAGGAAGGCCATAAGAACACTAACTTCACAGCTTTAGAAATACGATATCTACGCATGGTAAATTAAAAAGGAAAAAAGGACAATATTGTGAACTTTAAAGCCTCTCATACATGAAGATAAAGAATGATTATGTCTTTAAGAACACCATGTCATGCCTTTCATCCATGAAGTTACAGAGTTATCAAGTTTGCAAGCCATGCATCAAAAGGATATCAAACAAGTATACGAAAGCGCTTCAAAGAAGATGGACAGACGTCTCGGTGCACCATCGGGAGAAATGAGAAACATACACAGAAGAGCAATAGAATAATTTAACAGAAAACTTGGTATATGGTTGAAGTCAGTTCAAGCCGAGCCCAGGATTCCTAATTTGTGAGGAGCGTCGCACTGGAGGAAAACTTTATTATTCGTCAAGGAAGACGTGAAGTGAGCGCTATGCACGGCAAGCGCTATGTATGGCAAGCGCTACGCACCAACCCTGCCTCTCATAAAACTTTCGTGGTAAATGCTCCGAGGTAGATACTCTATCTATTGATCCAAATACCACCCGTATATTCTCGCTTTTCATATACATCGATTCATGCAATGGCTATACCCATTCTAAAGCCTTTTTGGCTTGTTGGACACGAAACAAGACGTTAACTCTCTCTCTCTCTCTCTCTCTCTCTCTCTCTCTCTTTTTTCTAAGGCATTTCAAATACGTAGAGTGGGACATTGACCTGGACGTCATACACCGTACACAAATCTGTGTAAAAGTCCCTCATATTTTCTTTTCATAAAAGAATCAAATTCCTTACGGATACCACGAGGCCGTGACTATGTTTACTTAAACGTCACAGGCATCTGTAGAGGGAGGAGGGATAGAAGGGGTAAGGAAAACGTACGAGGAAGGACCAATACGAACCCTTGTGGTGTTCTGGAGTCGAGGTTATACTCGCCTACTCTGAAGGCACACTTTACGTCTAAGAAGAGCTCCACCGACGTCAGGGGAGAGACGTGTGTGGTAAAGCTTACAAGAGAAAAGCCCACCCCAATAATGGACCTTATAAATAAATGCGAGTCTTCTTTACTTATACAAGTCTTGCCATGTACCCGATGTGTTGGTGTACGTATATGAATGTATCTAGATCATCCCCGGGGATTAGGGGGAGGAGGGAAGAAAGCCATCCACTTATATAACCTTCGTGTCTTAGAAGGCTGGAGGTGGGTTGGGGGAGGAAGTGAGTTTTCAGATGGGTGGATGTCTGCTGGGGTGAAGTGTTTAAGACTGTGCCGGGAGGGAGGGAGGGTGTATAATACCTGTCAGATTATTACTGTTTGTGGATATATTTTATCAATGCCGTGTTGGGTGCGAGGAGCGGATCTCCGAGCATTGCTTGTGTGTGAGGCTGTAGTGGTGTTTTTGTTTTCCTTTCTACTTAAGAGATTGGGGTTGTATCCTTTTCTTATATTTGTTTTTGCGGTCGTCCGAGGAGAGGGTCCAGTACTATTGAAGAGGTTTAGATGCCGAGCATATTGAAGCGATATCGTGTTAGAATATATTTCTACATTTTGTTGTACGTCTTCTGAACGTTTATGGTCCCTCGACCTTAGTGCCAATGCTCATAACCGCATTGTTACAACTTCTGGACAATAACCTGTGTCATGATATTATCAACAACTTCCAATATAACAACACTACTTCCAGCCCCACTTCTCGCTATCCTCCATCCTACAACGGTGCTAAGACCTACCTCATTTGGATACTCCAACAGTGTCAACTCCTTCCATGGATACCACAGCAATGTGGACGCCTTTGACGATACGACAACACTGTCAGTACTACATACACACTCCCTATAGGGAGTCACAGCCAGCAATACTATTCTTCCAGTCCCTCTGCACTGCTCTTACACTCTTCAACTAGTGGCTCCTCTCTCTCACACACCCACAACACGTACCCACTTTAAATTACGCAAGATGTCAAAACTCTCATACATGTAGTCGACCAAAGCAGCCATAAGATAAATAGACATTGTAAAAACACAAATCAGACCTAATAATTGGCTTAAGTCCAACATACATAACTTCAGAGAGGATTATATTAACTACCTGTTGATTTTTAGCGTTTAACGCGCTCAATCTTCTGTAGTACATGGAGCTTAGTACGTATATCTGTTTTCGGCTATATATCAACTCATGTCGGGGCTTCATCGTGGGCTCAGACTGTACAGATGCACTGTGGGTACCATGTCAACCCATCTGTGGGCTTATTCGTGAGCACGGATAGTATAGGTTGATGCTGGGTTACATGCTGGGAGTTCGTTTGTGGATTCGAACACTACTTTCAATCTAAGTTAGGTTTCAACCTACGTTTGGGCTTGTAGATGGGTTCAGACACTCGCACGTTCTCTCTGGGGGTACATGACAACGCATGTGGTACGAAACCACCCACAGCCCCCCCCTGGGAAACAACCCCCCCCCCCCCCCCGCAGGAAACCCCCAGGGGAAAGCCCCCCCACCACCACCCCCATCCCCCCCCCACGATGAAATACGAAGGTACGATATTGCGACGATTCCCAGCGTGTTATTTGTCCATCCTCCAGAGCCTGCCCTTGCAGGCCAAACGAACCAAGGATCGCCTCCTCCTCTTTTGCTTCTGTCGTCGTCTCGGAACAAATCCGAAGCCCAAATAATTTTCTGCACGTTTGTGGGACGCGAGGCAAGGATGTGTAACGCCATGGTCGAGCTAAGGGTTCGATTCTCTACCTTCCACCTGTTGGATCCAGTGGTAACATTACTTTTTTTTTTTTTTTTCCTTCATTCATTGCTTTCTGTTTGAATGAGAAGATCTATATGATATAGTACATTATACCTTGACTCAAATGCAAGTTTCTAGTACAAGATTTTCCCATATTGAACACGACTATGATGAAACAAACCAATAAAAAAAAAACAGTGTAAACACTTTTTTTTTTTTCTCTTCCCCTTTCAGTCAAACACACCTTTGCCAGTGGTGCATAATCTGTAGAAGTTCACTTGTGATGACGTGTGTGTGTGTGTACGTGTTCAGAGAAGTACTTGTCAGGGCCTGATAAAGAGCTAATTGATAAATAATTCGTCAGACATATATTGCATATGGTTTAATCATCTCTATCTTTCATACAAGTCATTCCTTCTTTCACCACACCTACAGGAGAAGACTGTAGTGTTCCTGGGGACTTTCAGACATTACACCTCCTCACGAAGTGTTATAACGAAGCGAAAACATATGACAAACGGCCCAGAAAGCTGCTGGCGTTAACAGTATGGCCAACGGATAAGCAAAGTTGTTGGTAAAGCAATACGGCCAACAGCTAAGCATACCTGTTGGTAAAGCAATATTACTGGTACATCTCTATCCAGAGACGTTTACATCTTATACAAACATTGATTATCTTTAAACATTTTTTTTTTTAATATATTTTAAGCTGTAGTCTGAATAAACTTGCTAAGCATTTACTTCAAAACGATTCTCAAGATACTGACTGCTTTTACACGCTCATATTGTACATATTTTCTGTATCAAGCGAAATATTCATTCTACGTACCAACGGTGTTTGTACGTACGCACTTCTCTCTGTATACCAATTTCTTTTTTTTTTCTTTTGAGTCAGTCAATACGTCACATTCGTCATGCACTTCAGGACTCCGGGGAACCGTCCTAAATTCTCAGCGTTCCAGAATGTTTGTTATACATCGTTCGACTGGCAGCGAGGTGGCCATGCCGGTTAGCCGGCAACACGCCTCCTGCCCGACCGTGACGAGAGATCATATACACACACACACACACACACACACTTAGCTGGATAATCTCTTCCCATCCATCAAACTATACTAGGAACCTTGCATGTTTTATTATTGTCCCAATTATTGAAAATCTTCCATACCATTGTCTATTGTGTGTATACCACATCTGGTTTACTCACCTGCCAAAAAATCAATCCACGAAACATACATTACAGAGGCAGAGTAACATACCGATATGTACTGAATGTAAAATTTATAATCGTTCCCTTTGCAAGCTGAAGATTACCGATTAATGATGGTATATTAGCAGGAGGTTAACGAGCTTTTCGCACGATTTTTATTTATATATATATACTTGGCGCTTCAGTGTATAACACGACTCGTTAAGAGTGGGGAGGGAAGAGGATGTGGTTCATGGTACTGTTCTGCGATGCAGGAGACACCACCATGATATCTCGGGTTCGGAATTGGATTCATAAGGCACTGCCTTACATCCGAGTCGAGACGGGTGAAACTGTTTCATATCATGGTCGAGAGAGTGAGACTACTGCTTCATATTATGGTCAAAATGGTCGAGATAGCGAGACTGATGGTCGACTTAGTCGAGACAGCGAGATCAATCCATCTTAAGGTCAACGTAGTCGAGAATGATATGGTCAACATTCGAGACAGCGAGACTTACCGATTCATATCCTGGTCAACACTGTCGAGACAATGGGTTCAGTGCTTCATATCTGCCCGTGTGAGACACCTCTCATATATCATCTCAATGGCCTTAGCGTTAGCTTCATCCAGTCTCGCGTCACCCTGAGCAAGGATACGTTCTTCTTGATAATTCAGTGAATTAGATTATGTTATTACTATGACATCTTTCATATCTATACGAATGTTTGTGTGCGTGTCGAATGTGGGAGTGCATGTATGATTGAATGGAATGTCCCAGTGCGTGTATGCATTTTAATACATGTATGCAAGTCAGAGAGAGAGAGAAACTTTACACTGACAGTGTCTTTGATTTCAGCAAACACGTGTCCGTGTGTGTGTGTATTTTCTGACCAGATCATCCAACTTCAACGTGATAACCTCAGAGGAAAAAAACAGTCTCTTTGGACTTAGCACGAAGATATGAAGAGAACCTTTATCATCATTGTTACCATCATTATCAACGTCCAAGCCCTCAGCGAGGTACTTACACCCTCTAAGGGCTGGTCCAAGCCCTCAGCCAGGTACTTACAGCCTCTAAGGGCTGGTCCAAGCCTTCAGCCAGGTACTTACAGCCTCTAAGGGCTGGTCCAAGCCTTCAGCCAGGTACTTACACCCTCTAAGGGCTGGTCCAAGCCCTCAGCCAGGTACTTACACCCTCTAAGGGCTGGTCCAAGCCTTCAGCCAGGTACTTACACCCTCTAAGGGCTGGTCCAAGCCCTCAGTGACGTCCTTAGGACTCCCAAGGCTCGCCCAAGCCCTTAGTGTGATACTTGGAAGCTCCCGAGGGCTTGGGGCCAGGCCTTTGTGGAGGTACTTCCCTAGCGATGTTAGTTTTTCGTCCGCCCAGCCATCAGCTCCGAGCTGGTGCCTCCCTTCAAACTTTCCCCCGTGTCGGTTCATCTTTAACGAGTTTCCAGACAAAAATCTGATCAGCGGATCACAGATGAAAGGACTTTAGAATTATCGACTATAAATATGACTGGCGGGTAAGTTTTCTTACTTGCTGGAGAAAGTAAGGAAAAAAATGTATAGTAAAATAAATGGACTATGAGCCTTTCGAGGATTACTGCTAGTTTTAGAGTGAATAACGCCAGTATTATACATATATACATAAAACAGAGGATCATAAATACATGCATAATCCCGTCAGTAACATACATATATGCATAATCCTGTCAGTATCACATGTATGCATGATCTATCAGTATCAAACATATATGCATCATACTGTCAATATCATACATACACTTGATATACGATTTACTTTATTATTGACCGATTCTTAATCTTGAAGCTTCCGTTTAGGGATAGTACATACATGTTAACTTTAATAGACAATAATAACCAAATGCTTAAGGTCATACATCACATTTTGTTAATCTAAGGTTATATATATATGGAGGCAATTTCCAAGGTAGAGTATTATCTGTTCATGGATGTCATTGTGATATCAATTGCCACTGTTTAGTTACCTTTGTTAACCGATAGACACTGTCAAAAGCAACAGGTTTAAGCATCTATCATCCTGGGATCCTATGCCCTCAATCCTTCTGATGTCCTATCATTCTGGAGTCCTATGCCCTCAATCCTTATGATGTCCTGCGCCATCTACCTATGGATCATCGCCCATTCTCCAATGTAAGGGCAAGAGAGGCTCCATTGGAGCGATAGGAGGATCAACAATGGTATTATATTCCTTTCCCTAAGCTGAGGATGATCCAGCCGTAGGGAAAGGCCATTTCCTGCAGGAGCGTGGGAGCGTCAAGAACAAATGGTAGAGCCTTTGAAGGGAAAAATAAATCTTCACCTGGGTCCTTGCTCTGTTCTTTCTTTTGGAAAGTTATAAGGGAAAGGGAGGATTTCCATTCATTCGCTCCCTCCCATCTTTGTCGCCTTCCACGACACGCAGGGCAGTATTCTTTCTTACCTGTCCCCAGGGTAGATGTATATATATATATATATATATATATATATACACACACACACACATACATTTATGTACACATATATGCACACATATACATAATTCATGACGTTTATCATAGGCAGTTTACCTGCAGATCATATACATATTTTGACATATATATTGGCGTGTCTCAGCATATCCCCCGACGCTGAGAAATTCCACCATCCCGGAAACCCCTACTAGAATAAACCAGCGACAGCGAGATTTTATGGTGAAACTTGAGGAAATTTATGGCTATGTTAGACGACATTTGCCCCACCAGTAAAACCTAAATCACCATCCTTGACCAAAGTTTTATAATGATTGGACCAAAGCCTTCCTCCTATGCAGGGGGGATATATTGGAAGGTTTTTTTTTTTTTTTTTCTTTGTCGAAGTCTCCGTCTCCTTCCTCCTACCTCCTCCTGACGCCTTGCACTCACCGTGGCCCATTCATCTTACAAGGACTTTCGAATTTCCTTTCCTTCCGTTTTTACTCGAGGGAAACGGGTGCCTTGGAAGTGATATCAAAGTGGTATCCTGAACAGTATCTTACAGTTAATGAAGACCGTGCACTGCAAGTGTGTGTGTGATCATACGCGAGTGTGTCACCCTACACCATGCACTTCAAGTGCGGGAGTGAGTGTGTGTGAGTGCGAGTGTGTAGTGTATGAAGTAGGTGAAAGAGAATTCAAAGAAATATCTATTCTCGTTCCTCATTGTTTCTTTATCCTGTCGTGGTTGTAAGATTTCTTGTTCCAGACTCTGGAAGTCTTTCCGAGTTCCAGGTTCCTCACCTCTCCCCCTCTCTTTCAGTTAATAGATTGTTCAAGCCTTTCAAAGCTAGACTCCTCATCCCTCTAAGGATTCTAGATTCCTCAGCCTTTTGAGAGCAGTAGGTTCCTCATCCTTCATAGAATCTAGACTCCTCAAAGTCTTCCATGGCTTTTGAATCCTTCTTGCTCCTTAGGATTTTAGGGGTACTTCAAGCCTCCTCATGTCGCCAAGATCCTCTTCCTTCTCGGAAAACTTTACTTCCTCATTTCTCGGAAGATGTTTCACTTGTAACACCTCTACTACTTAGTTATTCCCGTTCCTCAAGATACATCACAGGGCGCTCGCTTCGTTTGTTCAGGACACTCTGCTCCTCCTGAATACAAAAAATCTTCCCTACTTTTTGAGACAAATACAACGAAATGCACAGAGATATAGAAGAATTCAAAGAGCAACAGCCCATTGGGTCATTTAGAAGGTATACAAAGGAATTCAAAACAGCGACAGACCATAGGGTCATTTAGAAGGTATGCAAAGGAATTCAAAACAGCGACAGACCATTGGGTCCTTTCGAGGCTGCTCATGATATTGGAGACCCTCGATGTATAGGACACTTGGCACTTCGCGATTCCTACGAGATCACATCTCCTCCCGCCCTCCCTGTAGTTGTTAAGGTACTTATAACTATACTTATACTTTAAGAGGCTTTTGCGTACCAGTAAACACAATATTAACTGTGCCAGTGATGTCCTTAGTGCTTTTCATGAATTCTCTTTCGAAACATTTTCTTTCGAAACTTATTCTTTCCTGTTGTCAATATGACGATATAGTTCCATTCTATGTTCTCGGGACATTAGAGGAGCGAGAGTAAGTTTGCCTATAGTTAGAGCCTAAGTTCTATAAAGACGAAGGAAATTTAATTTGCAAAGTCTATGTGTGTCTGTGTGTGATATGAATTTATCATAAGCCTCTCTTTCTCTCTCTTTACAAAAACTTATTTGAAATTCGGGATTCAAATAACCAACAAACTAACTTCTTTGAGATGTTGTGAAATTAGGAAAAAAAAATTAAAAACTTTTCATTCAATGATGAGTTGTTACGGAAACGACACTTGTCAAATTTTGGCAACAACCTGACCCCAAGGATTATGAACGATAAATGTCTTGGAAACATCAAGACATCTGAAGACCATCATTAAGACATCTGAAGACCATCATTAAGACATCTGAAGACCATCATCAAGACATCTGAAGACCATCATCAAGACATCTGAAGACCATCATCAAGACATCTGAAGACCATCATCATCATCAAGACATCTGAAGACCATCATCATCAAGACATCTGTAGAGAAAGGGTTTGAGAAACACTTTCCGGCATTATTCTATTTCGTCTTGAGGATCTGTCAAGTTGCAAGAATAAGAGTTGATATTTGCCTTGCATATTCGAAATATATATATTATATATATGAAAGAGAGAGAGAGAGAGAGAGAGAGAGAGAGAGAGAGAGAGAGAGAGAGGAAGAGAAACAGTTCATCACGATATCTGGTAATCGAGGATTTGGTTCAGCTGCCGGACAGCTTTCCCAGATCCCTGCCGTTGCACGCAACAGCTGCGTTGTGTCACAGGCCGACGCACTTCCAGCAATGCAGCAATATTCAGCTTCGCCAGAGTAACGCCAGTCTACGGTAGAAGTTCCGATACATCAGCTTTCTGAAGTAATTTCATCTCTGGCTCGTGTACTCTGTGCCACTCTTACTTATGGAGATAAACCAGTAGGTCGCCAAGTAATGCGGCTCCACATGTGCTATGATAAGACTCCAAGAGCTGGTCCTAACGTACTAAGTTCGGACCCTTTGGGGTTTGGGAAGAAGAGCAATTGGTTAAGACCAGCTTCGGGAGTACTCGGTCGGTGGAAGTAATTATCGGGTTCCGTCTGGAACACCGGATATCGAACTCTGCCAAATTACGGTCGGGGAGGAAAGAAGAGGCGCTTTGTTGAATATGACGGCATGGAAATGATATGCTATTATGAAGGGCACTTAATCTCTCTCTCTCTCTCTCTCTCTCTCTCTCTCTCTCTCTCTCTCTCTCATTCATTGAATGCAAGAAATTGTGTTCCCACACGCACACAGTTTTTTTAAAAGCATGCCTTAAAGAAGTATTGGCGTCACCATAAAAACAAGGTCCCTCCAAAAACCTCTGACCATTAACTTACTTCATCATTTATACAATTCTTGTGCAAACATCTAACTTTCTTTTACCTTTTAAGTGTATTGTTTCATTCAAGTTTCCCTACTGTAAAAGAGCCTCATGATAAACTTATGGTAATCCATGGTTCGCTTCATCACAGATCATAGGAAAACCTAGTTGTCAATAAGCCATCACGAGCAAGTCTTACATTATCGAGGGTTTTAGGAACAGTTATGAACACTTGGAAAGGATCTGTTCTTGCACGTCTTTGTCCTCACGTCCTGTTAGACAACCTGGACCCCCCCAGACTTGTCTCCTGGATCTTATGATGATGATCCTCTGTGGCTCACAGAACCTCATTCTGTGAGTGAATTAGTACCGAAAGTCAGTGTTATTTCAGTCTTGCATAATATCTAAATACGTATTACGTTAAGCTATCTATATAGATGTTTGTTATGTGGATCGTGAGAATTGCGTATTTCGTTTTTAGAACAAGACGACATAGCAGCTCTTGAGAATGAGGTTACGTCCCTTGAGCACGACGATACGACCCTTGAGCACGACGGTACGACCCTCGAGCACGTCGGTACGACCCACGAGTATCATGTTATGAACCACGTCTATCATAAACTAGGGTCGTACCGCCGTGCTCAAAGGTCATACTGTCGTGGTCAACAAGAGTGTTTATTTCTCCCCACAAATGTCAGCAACTGAAAATCTGTAAACCAAAATTTATTTTCTTTTTTTTTTTTTACATATTCGTTCAGATGCTGCCTAACGCTTAATCATAGTTTATGAATTACAACCGTCATGCCTTCTGTTTTAACTCCGCTACATTTCAGAGTTTAGAAAATTTAGTCTCTCGGTTCTCACAGCATATCCTAAATTAGCACTTACTGCCGGGTATTCTTTTTATTTCGTTTTCTTTTTCTTAAGAAAAAGAAAGGCAAAGTCTTATAAGAAGTAACTTTTTATTTTTTCTCTTGTTTCTCTGTGGTAATTTTTGTATATTCTATTTATTCATAATTACCCTACAAGCTACTTCTATGAAACAGTGCCTGCGTTGCTTAGTTCCTTTCTAAAGGTTCTTGCAGGCCAAGACTGCCCTATTTCCAGTAGTAGGGAAATGAAGGACCCCTTCGGAGTGACGAGTTCTTTGACGAGACTTCACCACCTCACCAGAGGAGGACCGAAAGCACAGGTGCCTGGCGGATGCTTTCTACAATATCCATCAGGATATCCGGGCTGTTTGGGAAGGCATGTTGTTTGGGAGGAGCTTCTCCTCCCAAAGTAAAAAGCGAAAATAAAGTGCGGAATTGAAAAGCATGTCCGTCCTACGAGGAGCGGCAAGAGCGACGCATCCTTTCACCAAATCGTCCTGCTCCTCCTCCTGCTCCAACTGACGCTGGTGGTGTGGCACACTAACAAGTGCAGCGCTGGGGCGGAAGACGTAGCGGTGGTGGTGCCGGAAGACGTGGGAGTGGGCGTATAATGGATCCGGCTGCTGGACTAGGTTGTGGCAGGAAGTTTAAGGGGGGAGGTGGGGCTGGTGGGGGGCAGCAATGCGAGCCGACGCTTCCAACAGCTTGTTTAGTCGACCAACGACCCAGTTCAACAGCATGGGTCCAGCCCGACGTTATCGCAAACTGTGGACCAGCATAGTGGATAATTACGTGGCCAACATCAAACCTTGATACAGGGTTCTGTGGTCCCTCCTCCTCTTCCTCCTCCTCTTCTCCCTTTTCCCCCTCCCTATTCTTCCTCTCTATTCTCCCTATTCTTCCTCTTCCACTTGACATTGAATACCTACTCACACTTACAGAATTGACTCAAGTGTTACAATACCAGTGGTACACCACCACCACCTGCTGTAGGTGTTATGGAGTGTGGCGCTCTGTCGCTTCCATCAGCCTTGCTCGATTTCATTACACTAACTACTGTACTTGTGGGCGGGATTTGTGCTAGAAGTGATCTTCAGTGTCGAATCGTAGAATTAACAATGATAAAGTAGACGGGGATTAACGTGCTGTACCACTAAAGTGGTGATGGTGGGTCAAGTCCTTGCACAGAACGGTGTAGCCCTTGAGCACGACGGTACAGCCTTGAACACAATGGCATACAACCCTCGAGCACAGCGGTACAACCCTTGAGCACGACGGTACGGCCTTCAACCCTTGAGGACAGTGGTACAACCTTCGAGCACTAAGGACATAACCTTTGTGCACAATGATACAACGTTTGAAAACTACGATGGTACAATCCTTTAGTATGACCCTTGAGCATATGGTACGAGACGAATACAATGGCATGACCTTCATCCCTCATGATTCTGTTCAGGATGAGGTCAAAGGCCGAGCCATTACATCCAAAGGTTGTACCATCGTATTCGAGAGTTGTACTGTTGTGTTCAAGGCTCGTAGTACAGTGTTCAAGGGTTGTACAATCATGTTCAATGGATGCACCATTATGTTCAAGAGTTTTTGCAGTCGTGTTAAAGAGATGTGACATTTTACTCAAAAGGTTTTCGTCATCTTGGCAACAGATAATACAGCCATGATTATACGACAGAGGCAGCAGAAAAGAGGATTAAGAAAAGCTAAAAACACACGTATGAAACGTCATGAAGAGACAATCAAGAAGGGCGAGTTTCCTCATTGGCTGTGTTAGAGGAAATAAAGGCTGATGAAGGTTCATATATTCAGGCTCTCAAAACAAAACAGTCATTCTAAAAAAAAAAAAAAAAAAAAAAAAAAAAATAGCAGCATTTACATTAGTCAGTTTTCATTAAACGTATAGTTAACTTTTTCAAAAGTGCTTTTATTATATATATCCTTGACACCCGGAAGGGTCATTCGTTATATTTTTATATACAATTACACATCAAATGTCTAATAAAGATCTTTATTCAGTGTTTCATTATAACCCAGCGGCCAATCAAACGTAGGATCTCCCAAGGTTAGAATCTTGATGTTTTATTCACGTCAGAAAGCCAATAGCTCTGCTCACATCAGACAAATAAAGCAAAGACAAGACACAATAAAAGCTGGACATCCCTGTCGCATCATTTAGCCTACCTCATCCCTACGTCTGTATCATACAGATCGCCAACATCATAATCGCTTCTTCCCTCTGCATTTGTCTCGAACGTGGGAATTATAAGCGATCGAACCGTGCTCGCCAAACACGCCCTTCTTACAGTCTGGCACCCCCGCGAACTTCCCGCATATTTACGCGCCATTACCTTGGGATCTGCTGTGGACGGTGAGGGGGGGTTGGGTGTTACAACCTCGAGGTATCCAACTGCTCACCAGATTTTCTCGACCATTAATGACTCCAATGTCCCAAAAGAACGCCATCTGGGCTTCAAATGTCATCTAAAACTCTCAACGGAGAACTGCCAGGGGTTTTTCTCCTTTTTTTTTGTCTTCTCTGGTTGGCCATTGATGGGTACAGGTTCCCCAGTCTATAGCGAGGATAGACGCGAGGGTAGGAAACATTTGAGACTGGCGAATGATATTCATAGAAAGGCATTCAAAAGTAATAGACCAATGGGCCCATTCGAGACTATTTATGATAGTGGAAGACATCACAAACTCAACAGATTTCAAGTGTGTTAAATGGATACAAAGTAGCAAAAAAGAAAAAGAATGATGGCAAGAGCCAAGAATATATTCTTCCCAAGGAGTTCCAACAATGGTTATCTTCCTGAAGAAGACGTGGTCGAAGGTATTTGAAAAAGAACATATTTCATGTTCTTTTCTTACAGTCTCCCTTTTTACCCCTGACCCGCTCAAGACTCGTAATGTTTACGACGGAATGACTGTGTGTGTGTGTGTGTGTGTGTGTGTTTGTTTGTGTGTTTGCAGTGCAACAAACGTCGTCCTAAAAGTCCCTTTGAAAGCTATGTAATGTTTGTATATCACTTCACACCAGGGGCTCGAAAGCTGCCCCGAGTCATGTTTACTGATTTTCTGAGCATTTTGCTTTGCTCCACGGGCATTTTCGTCATAATAATTCTACTGTGACCGATGGATAAGCCTGTTGCTCGTTCAGAAAGGGAAAGCCTGTAACTTTAGAAAGAATTCTATACTACATCACCGGGTGTAGAGAGAGAGAGAGAGAGAGAGAGAGAGAGAGAGAGAGAAACAGATCATCACGATAACTGGTAATCGAGGATTTGGTTCAGCTGCCGGACAGCTTTCCCAGATCCCTGCCGTTGCACGCAACAGCTGCGTTGTGTCACAGGCCGACGCACTTCCAGCAATGCACCAATATTCAGCTTCGCCAGAGTAACGCCAGTCTACGGTAGAAGTGCCGATACATCAGCTTTCTGAAGTAATTTCATCTCTGACTCGTGTACTCGGTGCCACTCTTACTTATGGAGATAAACCAGTAGGTCGCCAAGTAATGCGGCTCCACATGTGCTATGATAAGACTCCAAGAGCTGGTCCTAACGTACTAAGTTCGGACCCTTTGGGGTTTGGGAAGAAGAGCAATTGGTTAAGACCAGCTTCGGGAGTACTCGGTCGGTGGAAGTAATTATCGGGTTCCGTCTGGAACACCGGATATCGAACTCTGCCAAATTACGGTCGGGGAGGAAAGAAGAGAGGCGCACTTTGTTGAATATGACTGCATGGAAATGATATGCTATTATGAAGGGCACTTAATCTCTCTCTCTCTCTCTCTCTCTCTCTCTCTCTCTCTCTCTCTCTCTTATTCATGGAATGCAAGAAATTGTGTTCCCACACGCACACAGTTTTTTAAAAGCATGCCTTAAATAAGTATTGGCGTCACCATAAAAACAAGGTCCCTCCAAAAACCTCTGACCATTAAGTTACTTCATCATTTATACAATTCTTGTGCAAACACCTAACTTTCTTTTACCTTTTAAGTGTATTGTTTCATTCACGTTTCCCTACTGTAAAAGAGCCTCATGATAAACTTATGGTAATCCATGGTTCGCTTCATCACAGATAATAGGAAAACCTAGTTGTCAATAAGCCATCACGAGCAAGTCTTACATTATCGAGGGTTTTAGGAACAGTTATGAACACTTGGAAAGGATCTGTCCTTGCACGTCTTTGTCCTCACGTCCTGTTAGACAACCTGGACCCCCCCAGACTTGTCTCCTGGATCTTATGATGATGATACTCTGTGGTTCACAGAAACTCATTCTGTGAGTGAATTAGTACCGAAAGTCAGTGTTATTTCAGTCTTGCATAATATCTAAATACGTATTACGTTAAGCTATCTATATAGATGTTTGTTATGTGGATCGTGAGAATTGCGTATTTCGTTTTTAGAACAAGACGACATAGCAGCTCTTGAGAATGAGGTTACGTCCCTTGAGCACGACGATACGACCCTTGAGCACGACGGTACGACCCACGAGTATCATGTTATGAACCACGTCTATCATAAACTAGGGTCGTACCGCCGTGCTCAAAGGTCATACTGTCGTGGTCAACAAGAGTGTTTATTTCTCCCCACAAATGTCAGCAACTGAAAATCTGTAAACCAAAATTTATTTTCTTTTTTTTTTTTACATATTCGTTCAGATGCTGCCTAACGCTTAATCATAGTTTATGAATTACAACCGTCATGCCTTCTGTTTTAACTCCGCTACATTTCAGAGTTTAGAAAATTTAGTCTCTCGGTTCTCACAGCATATCCTAAATTAGCACTTACTGCCGGGTATTTTTATTTCGTTTTCTTTTTCTTAAGAAAAAGAAAGGCAAAGTCTTATAAGAAGTAAGTTTTTATTTTTTCTCTTGTTTCTCTGTGGTAATTTTTGTATATTCTATTTATTCATAATTACCCTACAAGCTACTTCTATGAAACAGTGCCTGCGTTGCTTAGTTCCTTTCTAAAGGTTCTTGCAGGCCAAGACTGCCCTACTTCCAGTAGTAGGGAAATGAAGGACCCCTTCGGAGTGACGAGTTCTTTGACGAGACTTCACCACCTCACCAGAGGAGGACCGAAAGCACAGGTGCCTGGCGGATGCTTTCTACAATATCCAGCAGGATATCCGTGCTGTTTGGGAAGGCATGTTGTCTGGGAGGAGCTTCTCCTCCCAAAGTAAAAAGCGAAAATAAAGTGCGGAATTGAAAAGCATGTCCGTCCCACGAGGAGCGGCAAGAGCGACGCATCCTTTCACCAAATCGTCCTGCTCCAACTGACGCTGGTGGTGTGGCACACTAACAAGTGCAGCGCTGGGGCGGAAGACGTGGTGGTGGTGGTGCCGGAAGACGTGGGAGTGGGCGTATAATGGATCCGGCTGCTGGACTAGGTTGTGGCAGGAAGTTTAGGGGGGATGGGGGGTTAGGCAGCAATGCGAGCCGACGCTTCCAACAGCTTGGTTAGTTTACCAACGACCCAGTTCAACAGCGTGGGTCCAGCCCGGCGTTATCGCAAACTGTGGACCAGCATAGTGGATAATTACGTGGCCAACATCAAACCTTGATACAGGGTTCTGTGGTCCCTCCTCTTCCTCCACCTATTCCTCATCCTCTTCTCCCTTTTCCTCCTCTTTTCCCTCTTCCTCCTCCCTATTCTTCCTCTCTATTCTCCCTATTCTTCCTCCCTATTCTCCCTATTCTTCCTCCCTATTCTCCCTCTCTATTCTCCCTATTCTTCCTCTTCCACTTGACATTGAATACCTACTCACACTTACAGAATTGACTCAAGTGTTACAATACCAGTGGTACACCACCACCACCTGCTGTAGGTGTTATGGAGTGTGGCGCTCTGTCGCTTCCATCAGCCTTGCTCGATTTCATTACACTAACTACTGTACTTGTGGGCGGGATTTGTGCTAGAAGTGATCTTCAGTGTCGAATCGTAGAATTAACAATGATAAAGTTGACGGGATTAACGTGCGGTACCACTAAAGTGGTGGTGATGGGTCAAGTCCTTGCACAGAACGGTGTAGCCCTTGAGCACGACGGTACAGCCTTGAACACAATGGCATACAACCCTCGAGCACAGCGGTACAACCCTTGAGCACGACGGTACGGCCTTCAACCCTTGAGGACAGTGGTACAACCCTCGAGCACAAAGGACATAACCTTTGTGCACAACGGTACAACGTTTGAAAACTACGATGATACAATCCTTCAGCAGGACAATGGTACAACCCTCGAGCACAAAGGACATAACCCTTGTGCACAATGATACAACGTTTGAAAACTACGATCGTACAATCCTTTAGTATGACCCTTGAGCATATGGTACGAGACGAGTACAATGGCATGACCTTCATCCCTCATGATTCTGTTCAGGATGAGGTCAAAGGCCGAGCCATTACATCCAAAGGTTGTACCATCGTATTCGAGAGTTGTACTGTTGTGTTCAAGGCTCGTAGTACAGTGTTCAAGGGTTGTACAATCATGTTCAATGGATGCACCATTATGTTCAAGAGTTTTTGCAGTCGTGTTAAAGAGATGACATTTTACTCAAAAGGTTTTCGTCATCTTGGCAACAGATAATACAGCCATGATTATACGACAGAGGCAGCAGAAAAGAGGATTAAGAAAAGCTAAAAACACACGTATGAAACGTCATGAAGAGACAATCAAGAAGGGCAAGTTTCCTCATTGGCTGTGTTAGAGGAAATAAAGGCTGATGAAGGTTCATATATTCAGGCTCTCAAAACAAAACAGTCACATTCTAAAAAAAAAAAAAAAAAAAAAAAAAAAAATAGCAGCATTTACATTAGTCAGTTTTCATTAAACGTATAGTTAACTTTTTCAAAAGTGCTTTTATTATATATATCCTTGACACCCGGAAGGGTCATTCGTTATATTTTTATATACAATTACACATCAAATGTCTAATAAAGATCTTTATTCAGTGTTTCATTATAACCCAGCGGCCAATCAAACGTAGGATCTCCCAAGGTTAGAATCTAGATGTTTTATTCACGTCAGAAAGCCAATAGCTCTGCTCACATCAGACAAATAAAGCAAAGACAAGACGCAATAAAAGCTGGACATCCCTGTCGCATCATTTAGCCTACCTCATCCCTACGTCTGTATCATAAAGATCGCCAACATCATAATCGCTTCTTCCCTCTGCATTTGTCTCGAACGTGGGAATTATAAGCGATCGAATCGTGCTCGCCAAACACGCCCTTCTTACAGTCTGGCACCCTCGCGAACTTCCCGCATATTTACGCGCCATTACCTTGGGATCTGCTGTGGACGGTGAGGGGGGGGTTGGGTGTTACAACCTCGAGGTATCCAACTGCTCACCAGATTTTCTCGACCATTAATGACTCCAATGTCCCAAAAGAACGCCATCTGGGCTTCAAATGTCAGCTAAAACTCTCAACGGAGAACTGCCAGGGGTTTTCCTTTTTTTTTTTGTCTTCTCTGGTTGGCCATTGATGGGTACAGGTTCCCCAGTCTATAGCGAGGATAGACGTGAGGGTAGGAAACATTTGAGACTGGCGAATGATATTCATAGAAAGGCATTCAAAAGTAATAGACCAATGGGCCCATTCGAGACTATTTATGATAGTGGAAGACATCACAAACTCAACAGATTTCAAGTGTGTTAAATGGATACAAAGTAGCAAAAAAGAAAAAGAATGATGGCAAGAGCCAAGAATATATTCTTCCCAAGGAGTTCCAACAATGGTTATCTTCCTGAAGAAGACGTGGTCGAAGGTATTTGAAAAAGAACATATTTCATGTTCTTTTCTTACAGTCTCCCTTTTTACCCCTGACCCGCTCAAGACTCGTAATGTTTACGACGGAATGACTGTGTGTGTGTGTGTGTGTGTGTGTGTGTGTGTTTGTGTGTTTGCAGTGCAACAAACGTCGTCCTAAAAGTCCCTTTGAAAGCTATGTAATGTTTGTATATCACTTCACACCAGGGGCTCGAAAGCTGCCCCGAGTCATGTTTACTGATTTTCTGAGCATTTTGCTAGCTCTCACGGTCGACTGTCGTCATAATAATTCTACTGTGACTGATGGATATAGCCTGTTGCTCGTTCA
The DNA here is from genome assembly GCF_036320965.1 of Panulirus ornatus. Classification (NCBI taxonomy): domain Eukaryota; kingdom Metazoa; phylum Arthropoda; class Malacostraca; order Decapoda; family Palinuridae; genus Panulirus; species Panulirus ornatus. The sequence continues at coordinate 5,633,946 of NC_092242.1, forward strand.
GAGGAACGCCTGTAACTTTAGAGAAGAATTCTATACTACATCACCGCTGTTGGCTCTCCATTGACAATGTAGTGTTAGAGTACAACCTGGTTTTATATCTCTAATGTTCATATTCTAAACAAAAGTGGTGTAAAAATATCAATCAAAATGTCCTCTGCATAGCAGATTCTTATACAAGATTTTACCGTAACTAAAGTATGATTCTGCAACATAAACTGGCAATAGGTGTTTCCAGGGAAATAACAAAAATCTAATTTCTTACGAGTGTGTGTGTGTTTCGGAAGAGTTGTATACTAGCGTATGTATGTAGTATGTCTTTGCACTTAGAGAGAGAGAGAGAGAGAGAGAGAGAGAGAGAGAGAGAGAGCAACAGTGCCAACACCTTTATCTTTATAAGCAACATAATTCAGAGTACTAGACCGATACCAGAAAGGCGACAGAGTAAGGGAATCTACTATGAACAACAATTGGTAATCTAGTTCAAACCCAAACAATCCTGAATAATCCTTTTTGTAGGTTTGTGTACAAATGACGGTATACAAGCGACATACTGGCAACTTCCGCAATGAACAAAGGAACATTATCGTACATCACAAATGTATCTGTTCATCCTATATTAATCGTGGAATGACAGAAGAGGTGGGAAATATATATATACGATGTTGCCTTCTTTGGAACATATGGTCTCCAATGTGGATCCCTCGAGGGAGAGAGAGAGAGGTGGGCGAGAGCGAGGTTGGAGGCGTAAAGGAACGGTCTTTCGCGCCTTATATTAATCAAGCTGGTAAAAACTGTATTAGTGGTTATGAGTCTGGCCCGTATTAGGCTCAACAAATGAAGATATTACCAGCGAACTGACGCAGCTGGATTTACCAGAGCGTTGGCGGTGAGGGAAGTAAGTTCTGGTTGGCGTGGGGGAAGAGAAGGAAGTTCTAAATGGCGTGGGGGGTAAAACTTTTGCGAGCGAGGACAGCGATGGTGGCAGGCGAAGGAGGAAGTGTTAAGAGATAATTCAAAATGAAGAATGGTAATGCATTTATTTTTATGTCAGAAGATGAAGGAAAGTAGATATGAATAAAAAGCTTCGAGTGTAGCAAGTAAAGTTATGTACTGAAAGGTAAATCATTCTTGAAAGTATATGCAACTTGTATGTATTGGCTCCCTTTATTATGTAACAAACGCATACACACACAAAATATGCATGTGTGGGTGTCATCACACCTTCCTACACAGATAACGATAGAGTCAAATGGCATCTGTCTATCGATACTACGAAAGTCGTGAGTAAATGATTTACTAATACATGATCTTACAGTATTCAATACACAAGGCAAAGTGGCCGAAGCTATTTGTTATTGCAATATTTGTATAGGTCAAGTCTAGCGTACACCTTACCTTATGGCAACGCAGTCTTCAAGAATGTTTATCCTAGGTTTAGTTTCTTGGAATGATGCGTGTGTGTGTGCTGTGGATGACCAAGCTATTTAACTCTTTGATTAGATAAACAAGTTGTAGACGAAACTCCATCAATTATAGCCTTCCAGATTAATTTCAAGTTAAATCTGCCAGGATTATTGACCTAAACTTTCCCCGAATACAATATATACCAAACACCATCAGCATGCAGGAAATTACCAGACGAAAACAAACAAGTTGAATTACATTACATATTCTCCCATCTAAGTTCGCCTCATCGCCAATGCATTAAACAGTAACAGCAAAATAAAAATTTATACATATATCCACTCATCTCTTTCAATTTACTCGTAGTTTTGTTTTCATATATATCTGAAATTTGGCTCGAATGAAAACTACGAGATTAGAGAAGTGAATGGAAACGAGGTCGTAGCCCCCCCCCCCCCCCCCCCCCCCCCCCCCTCTCGTCTCTGGCGCCTCCACCAGCCATTAAGATTGTGTAAAGTCAGATCACTGGATCTGAAGGCGTCACTCAGCCCTAGCGGGACGAAGTTTGGAGTCAAGACTAGTGAACCACTGAAGTTCAGCAACACAATTTATTTTTATTTCTCTCTCTCTCTCTCTCTCTCTCTCTCTCTCTGTGTTTGTACAGAATATACATAGCCAAAAGGTTCATTTCTAACCGATTCGCGTCTAAGTTTTTACAGCGTTGCTCCTCCTCCTGTTCTCATTTCTACAGAGTGATAATACAGGAAAGGAGGATTTTGAAAACCTCCGCCCCCTTTCCCACCTTTTTGTTCCAACTTTTTTTTTTGAGGTACACAAGAGATATCGAGGGTTATATTCTATCTTCTATACATTATTGCTGTTATATGATACGCAAGATAGACCATAGGCCCGTTACATCGATCTAACGTCCCCTTTTGTAAATAGATGTTTAAGGGAAAAAATGTATAAATACGTATGAGAGAAGAAAGTATAATCTATACATATACGTGTGTGTGGTTAGTAAAATATAAAGACTTGTGAACTGAAGGCCATTTTCATGCAGCCTCGTCGAACCAAGTTTTCAGAACAAGATGCCAGAGGAACGTAAGCGCTGTTCAATATCACACGTGTAAAGGAGAAAAATAATTTCACCCTAAATACTGCAACATGGCCAGCGTCCAGTTCAGCAGTTTCCAAAGGTTCGTTTTGGACTCGTTATATCGGGAAGCCATTACGACCGCCATCAGAAAAGGAGCTGGACAACAGCAAGGCGGGGGAAAATATTTTTTTTCCTCTCCTGGTCTCGTGTTTGCTGCTTGTGGGATGTCCACGAGCGAATCCAGGAGTTTAGAGAGAGAGAGAGAGAGGGGGGGGGGGTTAATCAATAAGGGGAGAGGGAGGTGGATTCCTACCGTCTTAAACGTTTGTGATGATATTCCAAGACACACATACGTTTCCTCAGAAGTAACGTTTGCTGCCGAAGAAACAGCTGATTGAAGAGAGAGTACGAGAGCTACAGAAAGATGACGCGAATGATGATATCACACACGCATTTCTGGCAACCATACCACACAATGTTACGGTGAGAGATGTAGAAATGCGTTCCAAGAGGACTCTCAAGGAGTCGAGATGACCATAGAGGTTTACCAGAGGGATTAGAACAAGTCACAGTGTTTTTGTTCAACAAGTTATACGTTTGGTTCAACACACGTACATTTCTTTATCAGTCTTCAATCTGACGCTCTTTGTCTGTGCCTTGAAGTATATACAGGATGATGATGATGTTATCTGGTGGTGTGGATTACGTGAAATGGTCAAGTGTTGTGGTATCAAAGATTATGACCCTCGTATAGTTAATGCTTCCACAGCCAACTAACTCCTTTAGCATGACTGAATGTCCTTGGAATACGACGATATATGATCCTTGAGCACGACCGTACGACCCTAGAGCATAGTTGCTTTGACCTATACAGGTCCTTTGTATTATCAGGTCAAAGGTCAGGCCTTAGCGGTCAAGAAACAATTTCACACTCCTACCTCAGAGGCCCTGGCTAACCCAAGATTAATTACTGGGCTACAGCCTCTGCTTTTCGACCAATCAAATATGAACGTGTTGTATAACTCGTCCCTTCAGCCAATGACAGGAAGAGTCAACGCTGCCAGGAACTGCTTCTGCTTCAGCATCGTATTTCCAACTATACAGTTTAGAAATATTAGATCCTATGGTTGTCTCGGCAAAAGACTTTCATCACAGACCATCAGGTCTTCTGCTACCTTTCCTGCCCATGTATTCCTACATAAAACCACCTGCTTTACTGTCCTGTCTCCTGCTATATTGGATAGGAATGCAAGATTCTATTTCTGTCTTCAAGGAAAACAACCTCGTCATAGACCATCAGGGTGTTTTTTCGTCCCTGTCCTTCCCAAATGCTCTCTTATCCTTTTGTCTCCACATACCTGAAAGAATCCAGTGTCCTATAAAACAAAAAAATAGGATCGAAGTGACAGGAACGATGTTTCTTCGTTTTTTCACATAAACGACCAAAAGATTTTCTTTTATAAAATCGTCACCTTACGTTTACTGTCCGATAAAAGCTCTCGTGACTCAAACCTGGAGGGAAAAAAATATGAAGATCCATTCGTTACCCGAGACAAAGACGTGAAAACAGTCACTTATACATAACACTGTCGAACAACACACTTTCTACATACGAGTACCACCCTTTCTCGGAATCTCTATAGGAAGGTGCTTTTGTATATGGATATATCAAGGCATACGTTTATACAGTGGAATGTAAATAGCACTGGATCCTATCAAGAAGGGTTTCGATGGGAAAGGAGATTCGAAACAGAGCTTGATACACGATACAACCCAGTGTTCTCGACCATCTGACAACGGAGACTCTTACAGATTGAACGATATATTTCGTTGATCGAGGAATGGTAAAATTTTAACTCCGAGAGACGTACTTCAGCTTTCCCCATCTCAAAAGTCCTTCTATATACTTACGGCTGGTTGTCAAAGAGTGCAGTCCATACACAAGAAACATCTCTTCCAACACGGATTTCAAAGTCTCCCGAGAATATAGGCTCATGCAAAATGAATGCAATTCATGTTTTTCCAATGCAAAACAAGGGCAGCTGCCTATAGCATAGGACTGCGTCAAAGCTGCTGACACAAGACACACATCAGCAATACTCGGCACTGTATTGTTTCATACATAAAACTTCGACAGGTCAGATTTCCACACACGCCTCAACCACAAAGGTTCCGCGACACATTGCTATGTACACTTTGGCACAACCTGTATACCCCCGTCACTGTCATATTGACGAGGTGTCTCCATATCTCGGCCACTCCACTCCCGCTAAGCCTCATAGCGTGTGTTCCATCCACTAAGGCCTAGCTATAGCCACGGCACGCGACTGGCTGCTGAATCCTGTAGTTTCTCTGCGATGACCAATCACACGAGGATGAACCGGTATGATGCCTTTTCTTTTCCTCGAGCAGCGAAGGTCAGGCGTTTTTTTTTTTTCCTTCAGTCTTGTGTCTTTCCATCTCCCTACATCTCTTCCACCTTTCAGGTCGCGTTTGCCAGCATCAGAGGTGAAATTACTCTTTTACATCATATTTCTCATTCATCATGTCATCCGAGACGGCCATGAATGAGGTACATTTTTGCCCAAGACGCGCTGGCTGTGCTACAGTGAGCTAGTGTTCCATATCAGCTCCGTCTCTTTGCTCGACTGTTTCACAGTACAACTATGGCCTCATGCCATCTCTTTCCTTCATCTATGCCACAACACAATTAGGGGCCAGAGATTCTGTCGTTCATTCGGCTGTGCCGTAATACATGTAGAGACTTCTGTCGCTCTTTATTTTCTGTGAAGGAACAAACAAACACACATACACACACACACACACACACACACACACACACAGCCTTATTCTCTCCTTCAACCATGGACGGCTCCAGAGCACAACCTGATTCTCTCTCTCTCTCTCTCTCTCTCTCTCTCTCTCTCTCTCTCTCTCTCTCTCTCTCTCTCTCTCGTCTCAGCTGCACGTCAATAGCGGCTGCCAGATAACAGCGCCCCCCCCCTCACCCCCCAACCCCCACATAACTCTGGCAGTGGTTTCTGGCTGGTCGACTGGCTGGTCGACCGGCTTGCTTGCTGGCTGGCTGGCTGGGTGCCTGGCTTGGCCTCTGGGTTCTCCTGGCCAGGTGGTGTTAGAGAGGAGTTACGGTGGTGCCACACTTGATGGAGCGACGCGTCAACTCCACCGCTGGAGAACCATCCCCGACGCTAGCCATGATATAAGGAATGGACAAAGGCATCCACTGCAGAAGGAGAGGAGGGACGACTTTATAACAGGGATTTAACTCTAGCTGGGGGCGTCGAGGGGAGGAGGATAAAGCCATTTCAAGAGCATTTATGACGTTAGCGGTAATTTACGAGTGCATCATAGTCACAAACCTGATAAACACAGGCGTTGGTTCTTATATATGTTCGTGAAATGAATAAAGAAGATTCACTTTAATTCAGTCTTGAATCTTGGTCTCTTTGACCGAAATGTACCGGCTTTGAAAACTAGCCAGACCTTAGACCTTTCGATACTAATTAGCTTCTTTTTACGTTGGAGGCTGCAGTCGCATGCGACATTCTACATCGAGGCCGGTCCTTACTCGAAATATTCAGAGCTTAACCAAAGGAGGAAAAAGAAAAGACAAAGGGAAAGTATTTACAAATTTTGGAGGTGGTGAAAAACTTTGTCTTTTAACATGTCTCGGGTCATAGTTATTGGGGAAAGACCTGAGAAGGTCGAGAGTTCTGAAGCTTCGACGTGTAAGGAAAGAAACGGTTATCAAAATGTCCTTCACTCGAGTTGTCAGTGGCCACACAGTCATCATACGACTTGCCAGCGTACAGAGTACTGCGTGGTCTAGCTCGTGGTGGGGGACACACAAGCAGCCAGTTCTTGGGAGCAAAATCTAAAGCAATATTAACCCATGAAGTAGGGAAAGTAAACCAGCATTGCGGCGTAGGGCAAGGGTGGAAGGTCAAGTTTTGAAATCGACTCTGAAGACTTTGTAAGACTTCCATCTTTTGACTCCTCTCCGTCAGGATAATGCATAGCAAGATGCGAGAGTCGTACTCCATACAAGGACGAATCGATCCTTTGTATAAACGAGCCAATTTTTCGCAAGAAATTTTGAGATCTAAAGATAGTGGATGTTATAGTAATACTAAACATGTTCATGAAGTGAAGAAGCGGAATTACAGAACCGTCAAAAGAGAGAAGAAAGCTACGAAAAAAAATGAAAAGATAAACTGGGTCTCTTAGAAGCGTTAAACTTGACTAGGTCTCGTCTACCCCACCAAGGTACCCTCTCCACGTCAGAGTTTATCGAGGATAGAGTGACAGAAGAAGGAGCAGAACCGAGAAATGTACAGGAATGCAGAGTTGATCACCTTCACAAAAATGCCAATAGTTCAGAGCAACTTTAGCCCAAAAACCTTTTTGTTTTAAGATTCAAATATGAAAATAAAGTTCTATACTTGTAAACACAGAATTTATATGCATTCTCACGCCGACATGTATTCAATAAATACAAACCGAAAAATCATAGAATCTTCTGAAAGAGTAATTATTAAATACTGAAAGGTCTGAATGACCCCCAGCTTATATTTCATCTTCAAATTAGAATTCACGATGAAAAAACTATCTTTATACTCAGGTTTTCTGGGAAATCTTACCCTCGCAAAATTACGAAAATTGCACAGTGATAAACTGGATGATATCAACAATTCTAAACCTTAATTACCCTCCAATGGGTTCAAGTACTTACGATATTATGAAAACCTGTGAAAGCATCTTAAGTCACGATATTAAAAGCCATATTTACTGCATTACGGAAAGTAAAGTTTACATGAAAAAGAAAAAAAAAAGATGCAGAGGACATGGTTCCAAATACTAGATCTTCATGCATGGTATTCCCACCATAATATCTTACCACCTTGGATCATGTTACTGTAATCCTGCGTCACCCTTGGCCATGAAAATAATAAACACTTGTACATAAGTCTTAAGATTTAACGGAACATTGTAGTTCAGACGCTGAATAATTATGCTGCCAAGTGTGGGTACGAGAAGCACAGGAAGTATAGTAGGAGATCAATAAGTATCAATTGAATCTGATTATAATGCTCGAGTATTATTATACCAAGAGTGAAGTGTGGATGATACGAGTCTTATGAAATAGAAAAGCATGAGTTCTCCCTAGAGAGCAAGAAGAGGGAATCTAGAATATTAGATGGCAAATTGAAGAATACCAAAATTGAATACAACACGAGTCAAAAGAAAAAAAAACTTCTGAAATAGGTAATCCATTTTTCAAACGAGAGGGACAAACAGACAGACATAAAACAACTTTTAATCTTCACATTTTTCATAATGCTGGAATTATGCCTTCTCTATCGCTCAAGAATTTTGAAGCTCTGCGAAATTATTTGACGCAAAGGTTATTGAATTTAAAGCAAAGAAATACACTTCCGAATACTGGATATGGCTAAATCCAGATTAATATACTTAGTATGGCACGAATGTCCTCTTGGCACTTACTGAAACATGCTTAGTGTAGATACGGACCACTATGGCACTAGCGGTTGAAAACAGGCTTCACTGAAACTCATACGACTCAATTGGTCACAGTGGTTCGAGACATGCTTCACTAAGTCACCCATCCCACCCTCCTTCTCCCATATATTCCCCCCCAAAGTTGACACGGTGGTCGAAACGCCCACCCCTTCCCCTCTTAGGCCCTTATCACTCTCCCGTTTTAGCTCGGCCGTTTGAAACATGCTTCACTTACACTGAGATTACCTCCCATTTGGCAAGGCTGGGTGAAACACGCCTCACTTGAACCCACCATCACTCACCTGTGGCAAGGCTGGTGGAAAACGATCATGGGACGGTGACACAAGAGAAAAAGGGGCATTTGTTGCCCGCTCAGAGATCGGCGAAGACAAATGAAGGCGCTCATGCGTCGGAGCCTCCGTTAGCGGATTGTCCCAATAAACAGGGGAATTTTAGATTAATGTTTCTGATATATGATCCACGTGTGTGATAATCACAAAGGATTGGGGATATTCACGATTAGCCAAGCGTCTGTGCATTGTTCCGGTAAACCGCGAGGGTATTGACGAATATTCTTAATATTCCCCAAACGTGTAATGGTCACAGAGTATTGGGAATATTCGGGATTAATTCAGAATCATTTCCCGCGAATGCAAAATGGAAGTTTGGACTTTTTGACGAATTCGGAAGTCGGGGTGGGAAATCTATATTCCTTTCCAGAACGTGGGATATATTTTTCAGGATTAAAGTACATTATAAATCTTGTATTTTCAATCACTGGTAAGAATGTTTTCCCATAAGATATATTCGCAAGCTAGACAACGTTAATCCATGTTATTTACAGAGGCATTTGAATGCATTCTAAGAAATGAACAAACCTATAAATTTATCGAAACATTGGCCTGCTTGACTGGTACAAGCAACGTTGAAGTACGTCAACTTCAACCGTAGATATTGCAATTAAAGACCAGAGTTTGTCTTTCGACCAAGACAAAATGTAATTGAATAAAACAAACTATTGAAATTATGTTGTACAATGATGACCGTTCAATCCTGATAAGCATCGGTTTGATTGACGAAAACCGCCTGAAGGAACGACACGTAATTTTAAGTGTTTTTTCCCGAAGAAAACGAGAAAGACATACGAACCAGAAGACCACATACGTCTCCCTGCTGACTAGAAGTGTGGGGGGGAGGAGGAGGAGGAGGAGGGTTGGGGGAGATAACTCGTATGTAGCGTTGACAGTGATAGAATAAAGCTCTCAGCATTCTATTGTGGAAGTAAAGTGGAATGTAGCGAGGCCAGTCAGCAGCTGAGCGGTGCGCAGTACGCTCGCTCCCCCGCGCGCGCCTTGGGAACGATCCCGGAAAATTATTTACAGAAGTGAGGAGGGCGACCTGGTAGGGATAGGAGTAACGACACACACACACACTGTAAGGTTAGTGATACTAGAGTTCTGTCCTACCCCATTCAGCCGAGGGAGGGTGGCATAACAACCAAGGGAGGGAGGGTGGAACAGCAGTCGAGGGAGGGAGGGAGGGTGGAAACACACACATACACACATTACTGATGGGAGTACAAGCGGGTTCTTGCCTTCCTCACAGTTAAGGTGAGGAACGTCACAGGTGAGGAAGAGAGAGGAGACGCACACAAAAAGGTTACTTCTCTCAACGAGACGCTGATGGAACTATGCATGTTATTAACGGCTAATATCACATATCAATACGGCATAATTGAAACCTTGTCATTGAAAAACACGACTCCTACTTTAGTAAACAAGCAGAGACAAGATTGCCTCACCCTTACCACAACGAGGGACGACTGGGACTTGACCATTTCTCATAGGGTGTATCAGCAGAGCTGTCGTGTCCCTGGGAATACACACGCATCTTTTAGGAGCTTGACGAACTCTGGGTTGTTGTGATGGGCCAACACGCTCAACCACAGTGGTGTCCTGTAACCTCCGCAGACTGGAGGCTCTTCGATGGTGTACAGCTGCAGCGGAGCAACTTTCAGAATAAACATATACGAGAGGAGCTCTCCTCTAACTGTTCGTCCCTGGTCTTTCCTCAACGCTGCCACCAAGTTATGGTGGATCGTGAGCTACAGTTTCAAATGCGTTTTTTGCAAAATATACAGCAATTTTTTTTCTCTAGCTTCACTTAAGGATATAGCTCGTAATATTATCAGTTTTTCGCTATTACGTCCTGTGTTCTGTCCATGAGTGTTCCTTTCCCTCGAGTTTTTATCCTCACAGCATTTTGTTCGGGGAATCCTTCGTCATATGGTTCTCCATGACAATAGTCAAGATTCACGACATAGAAGACATCTAGCGACACGAGCGCACGAATCACCATTAAGAACACGCTCTACGATGCTGTAGGAGAGAAATGTACCGGTCATCTGGACGACTTCCCGTCCCGAATGATAATCTACATACAAGAGAAGATGTAGAGTTTCGTTACAATATCAAGTATAGAGAAAAATGCTTCATCTTCTTGGACTGGTTCTACAGCCTCAGGATCTTAAGAGCTGTAGAGACTACAACTTGATCCACATATTGCCCCCTGGTGCACGGTAGGGAGGGAACTATATGTTGACTTATTGCCATACTTCAGCTGTTCACGCCACCCGGGGGCTGATATGCAAATTGTGTGTGTGTGTGCGCGTTTTATGTGCTCCGGACTGCATATATGTATCATAATACATGGAAATTTTTTATTTGTTTTTCTTACATGGAGTTTAACTATTAAGATTCACGGACCTGTATTATTAATTTGTGGGAGGTATTCGGTTTGTTTACTTCTGTGATGATGACACGAGTAGGAGTGAGCGAGTGAGAGAGGCCAAGTTCCACCTTCTCTGTAGCCTCATTATATCGTGGTGGTCCAGGGGGTCCAACACATTGCTGGGTTTATCATTGTTTGATGTCTTTCCCCTTTCTTTTTCATTTCTGGCTGGCGACATTTTGTGCGTAATTTTGGACGGATAGTTTACCAAGCACGTTGCTGATTGGTGCAAGTTGGACAATGTGTGTAGTAAACATTTTGTGTAATCTCTTTTGGTAGCTAATGAAATCGACCACTGTCAAAGACATATTGTGGAGTCTTATCTTTCGAAAATGATTATGCGTTGGTTTAAATTCCAGATTACTTCCACTTTTCAGAGTAAAAAAGAAAAGTGCGATACATCAAGAGATGTATTGGTCGTTCCTGTACGTGTAACGTATTTTTGGCAGATCTTATAACATGGAAAGTCGCGCATTTTCTCGCACACAGACTTTCCCTCCCTCCCATTAATGGAGACCTCCTCTTGCATATTTCAGTCCGTCTTACAATTCCTCGCGAGCGTGGGTGGTGAGGTGGCGGCGGTAGCGATCCTCCCTCCCTCCCTCACTCCTTCCCTCCCTCCCTCCCTCTTCCACCATCCTTGTTACCACCGCCCAGGTCCGGCCACACGGACGTCACGTGAGGTCCCTGCTGAGCATCCACTTAAGACTGGGCTACCAAGCTCCCCAGGTCCTACCTCAACCGTGGCCAGCAACGTCGTCATACATTGCCATCCTTGTCTTGCTCTTCTCTTCCTACCTTCTTATTTACAGTGTTTGCTCCCTCTCTCTCCTCCCTCGCCCATCCACCTCCTCCTCCCTCACCTCTCATCTTATCTCTATCTTTATATCAGTCTTGCCAGTCGACTGTTATCTTGACTTTTTATCAAGGAGTTCAGTTGGTGGTCATGCGTGTCGCTTGGCTTAAAGTGGATGATTTTCCTTCTTTTCGCTTCATGTTTTACGACATTGAATTTCCTTTACGAATTTAGCAGGATCTGGAAACTATATATAATTTCCCAAAGTTACTTCTCGCGTAATACGATTTTGCAGAATATGATTTGTGGCTTGAAATCCACAGCTTCGTAGGAATATTTCAGAGAAAGCATTTCTGAAAGGAACACTTTTAGCAAAAGAAATTGGCAAGTCAAAAGCATAACCGCGTTCTGAATGTACGATATACATTAAATTAAAGAGGAACACTTTAGTTTCCCTTAAACCATAAGAAATTATAGATTCTATAATCATAATTCCAAACTGTGCTGATAATCGCTTTCAAATAAATTAGTTTTTTAGTACGATCACTTTTTACGTTAACACTTCCGTGTGATGTAAGCTACCTTGAAGAGGAAAACGCATATATATACGAAATTTGATATAACACCCTTGCGTCACACGTCATCTGTGACTTACACACTGTGGAAATCTTCAGCGTTTTACCTTCGAGGAAGAAAGTGATGGCGAGGTTGTAATGGTGTATCTTTAGTGGGGGATAGTGTTGCTGTGGCGAACCACATGAAGACAGTGGTGCTACAGATGTTGTAATTGTGTTGCATACTTTGTACTTCTCTGTAAGGGCATACCACAATAACTACATATTTCTCCCCAGGCCACCATACCACAAGTTATGAAAAATCCTCCCCAAAGCCACCACACCACAACTCCATCACAGTCCGCTCCAAGGCCACCCCCACCACAATACAACCACCAAAACCCTCACCAAGACCACTACATCACAATATAACCATCACAATCCTCTCCAAGGCCACCACACCATAACACCATCACAATTCTCCCCAGAGACACTCAAAAAGTCTCCAGACTACCCACGTCATAATCCCAGATTGGTGTGTGGCGTCAGGTACAATCTATAACATATAATGCTCTCTCTCGAGTGAGTATTTGCTGCTTCTATGGAGGCGACGCAACGTGAGTATCCTGTGCCACGAGTCCTAAGCGATCCCACGACGAAACCAGTGTTGTTTGTGGGGAAACAAACGTGGGAAGATTTGAGGCGTTGAATAGACATGGATTCCAACGAGGATGTTGCAGGAAAGCTTATCTATCGTGTATACACTGGTGATATCTGTATATAAAGCTTTATATGTTTCAGCTTTACTGTAGGTGAACTTACAAGCTTTTAACAACAATCAGGAAGATCATAAACATTACAAACGTACATAAGAAAGCAATGTACTCCACACACACACACACAAACATACACACACACACACAGTCCCACAGTTTATACAGACGGAAGATAAATCAACCCAAATACCTAGCTGGCTTTAGGAGTATGATAAACAAGGAGTTACCATACAACCGAACAGTAGCAGAAGATGGCTAAAGTCTGTCTTCACCTTACCTGAACCTCACAGATCAGCCTGCCAAATTCCAGCTAATCACTAAGGACACGAATCCTCCACACCCCCGCCACACACTACAAAACTACTCTCCACATAGACTCGCCTCAGGACTTATCTGTCTGTTCCTCCTAACTTAACACACACACACCTCGTCAAACTCTGGGGCCACATGAAACAGGTAAGTTAAGAAGACTCGAGGGAGGGGTAAGGTAGAGGAGACAAATTCCCCTTGTTGTACGCTAACATAAACATCCTGCAGGTTTGATTTCCATAAACACGGTATCTTCAGAGGGTCGAAACGCTACTGGGTAGGAACACGCGCAGAGTCCCTATCGCTACGGTGAAGTATGAAAAGCCGAATTAGGTACCTCTCTCTCTCTCTCTCTCTCTCTCTCTCTCTCTCTCAGCACAGTTAAGTTCAGTTACGTTTTGCCTCCGTTACACACAAAGGTTCACATTGTTATAGTTATCTTTGTTTTGGACTATTACACATTCCGTTTAGCGTTGCAGGGTTTTGTGTACATGCGAGTCAAAGAGCATTTCTGGAAGCGTAAATAAAAAGTCTTAAAAAAAGTCTTCCAATACTCCGCTCTTGAGGGTAGCTCGTCTGTCTCTCCCTCCCTCCCTCTCTGATGATGATGATAGACGCCAAAGAGAATTGATAGATGGCATAATCAGCTACTTTGTCGATGACACCAGAGAAGGTAAAGAGACTAGATCAAGGGCTTATTAAAAAGAAAAAACGCAAAGAATAAAAGATACTCATACTCTCTCTCTCTCTCTCTCTCTCTCTCTCTCTCTCTCAGATCCTGCTTCTATTCTCCTGTACTGACATTTCACTTGAACTTTGACGTTTCCATCTCTAGACTCGTTCTAGCTGGGGATACAATTTTATCATTATCATCTTGACCCAGCAAAAGTTAATTTTTCTTCAGTGCTGCTGTTCTGTCGTGGTTGATCCACAGATGAACACTCATATGTGCAGTTAATTACACCGAAATTTTAAGTTAATGTCTCAGACCTTTGCGATAGGCAACTCTTCTGGTTTAAGAACAATTAGCAGTCGCTATGATCCTATGTCTATTTTAATAAAGAACATTTCATTTAAGGCTCCTCGACCCAACTTGCTTGTGAGGGTAGATTTTCTTCGTCTCATTCCTCTGGTACTCCTTGGCCATCAGTTCCGCGAGAAGAAAGGAAACATTTAAAGAGACAACTGTGGTTAATCTACTCTCTCTCTCTCTCTCTCTCTCTCTCTCTCTCTCTCTGTTTTACAAGACGTTCTCCTTGATCCTCACATTCCAACCTGACCCTGTAAACGAGACTGAAAAAAAGGGGTCAGGAAATGAATGATAAATGCATATACTTAGTTCATATAACACAGAAAAAGATTATGCGCAAACTACTGGCGAGATTTGGAAACTCCAGTTCAGGGACCACATGTGTCAACCACAAGGTTCAGTTTGCGATGTATTTATATTTAGTAATGATCACTTCCTCAAGGAGAGGACAGCGTGTCTTGCATGCATTTCAGAGATCACTAGAACGAAAAATGTGAATGACATGAAACTATGTGCACAAGACATATTTGGGCCATTTGATTTAGATGAAATCAAAAAGAAATTTAAGATTGATCATTTTACATATTCATATACAGGATTTTCTTCGAAAACACCACGAGAATAAGTATTTTGCCTTCAAGGCAAGTAACCTTACAGTACCTCTGGCCCCGTCGAAGTTACCCACCCCACAAGCACTGTGAAGACGGTATATATAAATACGTGCGAGCCCTATCCTAAACCAGGTAACCATTCTATCGACCAACATTCAGGGGCGGATGAAGAGCTGGATTGACTGTGGACAGACTGCCGCAACCACGATTAAACCTTATGCACTCCATCCTAGGCGGCCCGTTGAATGCAGTGTTATACAACGTGCTTGCTGTTCGAGTTTCCTGTATTTTACATAATAAACTTAAGGATACGTATGTAGCGGGTAAAGCCTCGTTATTACAAACACTCCACTGAACCATTCCACGTTCCTTTATACGAAATTAAGTCACGAGATAATGTCTGTACATAAAAAAGATAATTACATCAGTTTAGTATTTGTATGACTGGGTGAAATGTGTGGTCTTGTATCGTAGATGAAGATATTCTTGTTAGTATTTTCGTATCACTATGACTACAGATCTAGAATTATTCAAAAAACCTACAAGACTTCTTGTGCTTTTTATGGTTAAAACTTACAGCAACATGCATCACGAATGATAAAAAACAAACGGTTAAATATGTTTCCCTCCCCCACAAGGTGTTAAGATCCAGTAAACGAGTCGAGAAGGAGAATTTTATACAAAAACCGTCTGGCAATTTGCATTTAATGAGGTGGAGAGGAAGAAAACGGGAGCCTCGTTGGTAAGAAAGACCAGATGGTAAGAGTTTTAACACTGGACCCAATTATCATGGTTACGTTGGACTCAGCTGAGCCTCTGTCTGATTACAGTGGCCATACCATCCTGCATGATATCTGCATTATCTCATCGTCCAGTGGAGATAAAGATAAGGAAGATAAGTAGATAGATGGACGAAAGAGAGAGAGAGAGAGAGAGAGAGAGAGAGAGAGAGAGAGAGAGAGAGAGAGAGAGATTGATTTAAGAGCCAACTGTCCATGTGACAAAGAAAAGACAGGTACCCGGGCGTAAGGAGTGACCATTAACAACCACTGAAGTGCTGTCTAATTGGACAGCCGTCGCCACCTCTCTCCATTAACCATGCAGGCAGCGCTGGTGTAACAAGCACTCCACCCAAAATAGCAACTCCCAAATCATCACTTATGGTTTTCATTTCGCCAGTTGCTATTATACACATACACTCTTCCCCTACAACTATGTCATACCAGTGTTGATCACCCAATACACAAACAGCTGATAACCGACGCAACCTGTTTATCATAATGGACACACGCTTCATACACACAAATATATATATATATATATATATATATATATATATATATATATATCTTATTAATCGTACAAGACACACCCGTTAATCTAAGTATTCGTCCAGTATTAAAAGTTGCTACATTTAATATATAAAGGAACTCAAACATCTCTTATCATCCACCTTTACTTTATGAACACTTTCTTCTCTTCCACAACACAGCATACGTGGACCATAACCCGTCACAACACACATGCAACATGACGTAGTCGATGGGCGGTGGTATGAATGCACGGTGAATATTAGTCGTTTTTCTTAACCTTTCAAACCATCAGGACAAGTTTCCTGGCTTAAATGTATCTTTGAATTGATGATGCTAGTCTCTGTGCAAGATCCACGATTTGTGGCAGACACCCAAGATCACTTGCAGACCTACAAAACACCACTGCCACTCCACATAACACTGGCACCAACCACAACTCAGAGAACATCATTGGTTGTTTATAATACGAAGTGTCGGTGGAGGAGGGAGAGTGAGGTGGCATAGACGTGGGGCCGTCACCCTCCCATCACAGTGTCCAATCACACACTAAGGGCTATCGACGACACCACCAAAACCACCTCGCCCATAAATGACATTCAGCGCTCTTACGTACTACCAAATCAGACAAAAGAGGATCACATAAACACAAAAGGTTCCGTATGGAAAACCAATAGAGAGTCCACGTTGACGTGTTCATAACCTTATGTGAACAAACTCCCACAAACATAATTACGCAAGTGTGAACTCGAACCGTCGTAAATCATGTTTCGAATAAACAAATTGGATAAGACGAGTGATAAATACCTTCTTAACCACTGAACTGTTGTTGAATGAGTGATAAATACCTTCTTAACTACTGAACTGTTGTTGAATGAGTGATAAATACCTTAACTACTGAACTGTTGTTGAATTTGCGTAGCAAAATGACATCTATATCTACTACATATGCGAGTTGTACACGATTTAAGAATGTCTACCAAGTTTATATGTTGTACGAAAGTGACAACTCTTTGAATACACTTATAGAAGCATTCATTATAGTTATAATACTCACAGAAGGTTATTCATGTAATTCATGGCGAGTGCATATCAAACAATATCGATTGTGGGGGTAGACATTAAATGCATGACACATATCGGGAGTGTTAGGCATGCATATAATATTGACTGACGAGTGTAGATTATACGTATCACTGGTATAATACAACTCCCTGACTGGTGGCTGGAAGAAGGAGACAATAATACTGACCAATGGAAATGAAGTAAAAATTTCGTTTTAATTTAGCGAATTTTGACGATATTACCAAACCAAGAGTCGTGATGCTGGAAGATTATGACGTAGGAAGATTATTTTCCTTTTATCTAAACTTATGAATAGTTAAACCACACACACACGTTTGTAAAGGTATTTTGTTTAGTCTTTAGATAATTATTTTCTCAGCGTTTCTACCTATTTCCTTCACTTTTGGGAAGAACACTTGCCATTTGGCGCACGTTCAATCGTACAATCATTTGAATCCTATTGCAAAAAACCATAGTTCGATACAGCGGAAAAGGTTGTGTAATGTGTGGCGGGAGCTATGCAATACCAGAGATAATCCAAATTTAAACACTAAGACACAAAGTCGGATTTATAAAAAGGAGCGTTTGATCCGTGGATAAATCATATCTTTGGGAGATTAAGCGTTTCTTTTGAAGTTCAGACGAGAATAGAAAGTGTAAATCTTCGCCTTAAGGACAGCTATATATAGAGAGAAATATTTCTTGCATTAATCAGACGTAGGTTGGACCAACACCGTTCTAACTCCACAAGAGAGCATGTTGGAGGGATGTGCTTTACCTGTTACGCTGAATGGTCGAGTGTGGGAAAACAACAGGGAGTTAAGAGTGTGTGTATGCGGGTGGGTGGGTGGGGTTTCCTATCTGCAATGTACAGAAGGGGTTTTTTTTACACTCGTGGGTCCAACCCATCTCTTGAACCTTCTCCTCCATCAAACAACTTTTGAAACTCATACTTGCTGTCTGCATTTACCAAGCTCATCATTCATTTCCACTATCATTCTTTCAACTGTAAAAATGCTTATTTGCATATTCTTTAAGTTATTTGCATAGTTTTGATGCGTGTCCTCCAAGAACTGAAGTAATAGGAAAGGGAGAGAGAGAGAGAGAGAGAGAGAGAGAGAGAGAGAGAGAGAGAGTGGTAGAATTACCAGTTGTGTTAGTTTCTGATGTACATTTTCTGGTGTTTTTACGTCCTGCATTATAAGTGCATAGGGACTTTTGGGCATTTGGATACGATAGTTAAAAGTGTACTCCAAGTGGACATCTTCAACTACTAACAGGCTAATGCTCGACCACCATCCACAGATAGCCTTCGAGGAGAGAGAGAGAAAGAAGTGAAGATAATATGGCTCGTATGAAAGACCCAGTCAATGGAGAAAGTAAGAAACATCTCCCGACATAGAACGTCTGAGGGAATGCTCTCTAAACATTACCTTTGGAGGATAACGATGTGAAATTTGGAGGTTAATGATGTGTAACTTCGAGGAGTTTGGGAGTAGAGGAAAAAAAATAATGCGATGTTAAAGGAACTTTAGACATTTGGAGGAGGTTTTACACACGAGAGAAACAGAGGAAGGAGGAATAGTCAAGAGGTTATATGGTGAATCAGAGGGTGAAATAGAGAAAAACCAACATACCAATTTTACAGGTGTTGGATCCTTGGAAACCTCAAGGTGATGTTGAATGAGGTAGAGACGATACATAGTCTATTATAATCCTGTAACCTCAAGGTGATGTTGAATGAGGTAGAGACGATACATAGTCTTATAATTCTGTACCATAGCAGGCAGAGTCGAGATCAAAGTATAATAACATGGTACAGAGATTTTGGTCAGGATGGAAACAAGTGATACGCTAATACAAGCCACAAGGGAGGTCACAAGGGTCACAAAGGAGGTCACCAGGAAAGATCGTAGAGGAAATACAATATATTGGGCCTTACAGTTGAAATTTATGGCAAAGAAAACTGGAAGATACGATGTACCTTTTGAGGCACAGAGAAAATGGGATGGGGTTTCAGGTAGACATCACATAGGGAACATTGCCGAAGTGGACCTGAATGAATAGATGGCGAGGCTGGGGAAGGGAGGGAGGCAGGCTGAGGGAGGGAGGGAGCGCGTCCTGTAGCACTCTGACAAGAATGAAGGAAGGAAGGAAGCTTTCAGGTATAATACGTCTCCTCCCCACACACACACACACAGCCTGGGATTCGGTCTCGAAATTCGCAGAAAAGTTACAGTAAAAGAATTCTCATAACGCATTTCTTGTACACCGAATAGTTGAGAGACAAGAAATTCGCCACTTCAGACTTAAAACTGCGACTTTTCCGTTGATTTTTTACTCCATTTTGCAAGTTGAGGATACAACTCTTGGTTTCATATTCGGATATTCATAGGCAAGTAGGTGGTTATGACTAACGTACGAAAGTTTATTCAGGAGACTGGCAGCAAGTAAACTACGCTGCCTGCCGTACAACAGGTGATAGCAATGAAAAAATCAGTTGTACATATACCAGAAAATCGTCATTTCCACCTCGAGTGACGCCTGTCGGCAAAAACTTTTTGTGGGAAAACTACAAAATTAACATTACAGTAACAAACAATAACTATGAATAATTAGTATGTAAAAAGATACACAAACGAATAATGCTGTTGTGTAGGGAAAAGTCTTCATCCAACGTAGCTCAAGAGACGTGCGAACTACAACACATGTTAAATGTAACAACTTTTAAATTGTGGACGAATTTGTGGATTTGAGACTTCTCCTTTACGAATAATTATGAAAATATAAATTGTTTATGATGACCGTGTTTACGACAAGTGGCCTTCCGTATTGATAAACAACCTCGCTCTGTTATTAGCCGTGTGTGTGTGTGTGTTTGTTGTGTATTCAACAGTAATCAAACATAGTATTGGGGTGATATATGTACGACAGTAATTGACGAGCGAGAGTAATGCAAGGGGTACGTGTGTATGACGTAGATAGAATTTCAGATTCAGACATCAACCTGTTTACGAGTTGAAATTACGCTTTTCCCGATGCGTCTTGCACGATTCCGACCTTTATATCTAGCGAAAGTCACTATTTTTCCGAGTAACAGATCCCCCTCATCACGTCCCTCCTTTATCCAAAGATGGGGGAACCTTCAAGTAAGAAGCAAGGTTCTTGCTGGGGTTATCACAAATACTAGTGATCTGTGGCAGAAAGGAAGATTGGAATCGTTCAAATGACATCACAAACCAACGGGGAACAAACCATTTCATTCGAACCAAATCTAACCGAACCAAAATCGACCATTGTCATGAGCACCAACGAAACAGTATATCGAAGTATGAATGAAAATGCAGATTATACGATGCACGTCTTATAATGACTGTGGAGACCAAATATCAGTGTTGTTACGCTGACACTACCCATCTTAAGTACCTGGAAAACTAGAGATGGAACGTGGTGAACCAGCGCTTCAGCGGCTGTCAAGAGTCATTCCCTGGACCCAGGTAGATATCTCGTTTTTTGTCTCGACCTCACGTAGGGAGCTGGCTAGATATACAGTCGTTCCATCTCACTCATAACACCTTGATAACGCATTTAACTTACACGACTCGTTCTTCGTAAGGCTATATTTTCCTGCGTTGAGCGCAACGCGTTCGCTATGCCTTTTGTCAAAATCTCACCCTAAGTTTTTTTTCTCTCGTCCATCTATCTACTTATCTTCCTTATCTTTATCTCCACTGGACGATGAGATAATGCAGATATCATGCAGGATGGTATGGCCGGTGTAGTCAAACACTGGCTCAGCTGAGCCCAACTTAACCATGACAATTGGGTCCAGTGTTAAAACTCTTACCATCTGGTCTTTCTTACCAACGAGGCTCCCGTTTTCTTCCTCTCCACCTCATTAAATGCAAATCGCTAGAAGGTTTTTGTATAAAATTCTCCCTTTCGACTCGTTTACTGGATCTTAACACCTTGTGGGGGAAGGAAACATATTTAACTGTTTTTTATCACTCGTGATGTATGTTGCTGTAAGTTTTAACCATAAAAAGCATAAGAAGTGTTCAATAAATTTATAAAGATTTCTAGAGGAGCTGCAGTTATGATATAGCAATACGAAATTACTTACAAAAATATCTCTTACTCTATTTCACCCAGTCATACAAATACTAAACTGATGTAATTATCTTTTATATACAGACGTTACCTCGTGACTTAATTTCGTATAAAGGAAACGTGGAATGTTTCAGTGGAGTGTTTGTGACAAGGAGGCTTTACCCGATACATACGTATGGGAACGCAAATAGCAAGCACGTTGTATAACTTTTTCTTACCGGTAAAAGATAAATATCAATATGCGAACAAACAAGTCACTTTTTTTTATGGTCCATCGAGTGAATTTTAGAAACCTATAGGATCTATTCTATACCGAAAGATAAGTTATGGGATAAATTCTATAGGCCACGTCTCTCTTGGCCTCTTTTTCTACCAGCAACACAAACTGAAGCATCTGGAACAACGCTGGTAATCAAACCCCTAAAAACAACACGTATCTCATCAGAAATTAAACTAAAACCGAAATGGTTCATATTACACCACCAGACGAATCGGTGATAAGCGAGAAAATATGAACGATTTGATCCTTTCCGTATCGGGTCAAAGGTTCAGATTTCAGTCAGAAGCGTATCGCACCCGCTTATTTTTGAGAAACGAGCCTCTTTTGTCCTTACAAGTTGATCATAAAATCTGGATGCTTCACATGGCGTTCTTTTGTTGTAAAGACTTCAAACGAATCAATGAACACCACGTGTTTGGAATGCCTGGAAAGAAACTGGAAAAATAACAGATATACGACCATCCTTCACTGTGAAAGCGTCAAGAATCACAAACTTAAACTGCGAGGGTCTTGTGTGCAGTGAATGATGCTTGGAAAGTCTAATATTGATGCTTTAGTCTTAACTGATATTCACGTACGAGAATAGTTCTTTGTGTATATGCATAGATCTTCCCTTCCCCATTTTGTAAATAGTGACATCTGGGCCTTCTAACTAGGCAACTCACATGGACAAAACATTTACCTTTAGGTATGTAATGTCAGCCATCTGGGAGGGGATTAGCTAAGTGGTTTAACGTTGCAATGGCCCGACATTCTGCACTAACGATGGGTTAACATAACCAAACCTCCACTGAAGCCTATTGGAAGATTCGGGGAAAGACGTTCCTCTTCATGGTTGAAGGTTCTGCAAATACGGTTACTAGAATCCTATCCTGTGTAACTGTCATGCAGACTGCTGTTTAATGCACTTATGTGCTGCTCATTTGTCACAGGCAACGAACGATATTGGCGCCCCAGGTCGTGCACTAGCGAGCGGTTATTCATCAAGGTGTCGTTAAAGAAATTGATTCGTTCGTAATGTAGGATCGAAGGATTCGTAATGTAGATTATGTAGGATCGAAGGATCCTCCCCCAGGTAGTTGCCTGCTCTAGGAATATTCTTTTAAAGTGGATGGTTTATATGCATCTAGTTGTGACAGAACATTTGTTGTTATACACTCTAGATACACTCTGAACTATTCAATTTCTATTGCCTGGCGCTGAACAGCGATTCGATTTGTATGAGGGATAGCGTTATGGGCTGAACACGAGAGAGAGGGAGCCATTACATAATGACCTCTCAGAGATAGTGCTGTGGGTTGAAAACTAATCCGTTTCGAGGAGGGTGCCAGCAGCAGCTAAATATATTTCTCTGAAGTGTTAATGCCAGACATAAACCATTGATCTGTCAAGGGAGAGACGCTAAATACTGAACTGTCAAGAGATGATGTGGCAGGAACCTAATGCTTTCTAGCAGAGAGAGAGAGAGAGAGAGAGAATGCTAAAGGAACACCAAGTATTGAGTATAGGTCTGTATGAAGGAAAGTGTTCCAGTCAATTTCAAAAAGGCAGATTTTAAAGACTAAGCTTTACCTCTTTGCCTCCATATCTTTCCATATTTGTAACTTTCCTCAATGTTTTGATTCTAATTTGATCTCCATAAGCGGTCAAGTCCGTGACTGGAGCCTTTGACGAAGAAGAGGTGCACAAAACATCAGTCTGTTGGAAGAGTTCATTAGTAACACGAGATAGAGACAATGGCCAATCGAAGGAAAGAACTGCCACATATTGTTCTTCATTGAATTTCACCTCGGTATCATACTGGACTATGATACGTTACCGTCCTCCGGTAGTGGGAAAGGATTACAAAGGTCTCAAAAAAGAAAAAAAAAAAAAGGCCTTTCATCATCTCTGTGTGAAGATAGTTACAGGGATATATATTACAATGTGGGTTCATGACAGAGGCTTGCCTAGTAGATACAGTCTATATTCTTGAGAAAGAATAGGCAAGTTCAGCTACGAACGGGAAACATAAGAGATGATGGTCGGTCCAAGTGAACCATCTGGCGTTGTATAGTTCAAACATAACTAAAACGAGAGTTCGTCGCAAGTTCTAAACACAACGTAATAAAGAAGTGGACAGGTGCTGGATGATGATTTAGTTTAGGAAAACAAATACAAGCAACGTAGAACAAAGAACCAAATATGTGAAAAGAATAAGACAAAAATAAAGAAAAACTTACAAAAACATAGATGATAATGTATACAAATGTAGGCATAGATAAAGAGAAAGATAGAACTAAAAAACAAATTAAAGATCAAGATATCTAAAAGTATCAGACAATAGACTTTATAAAGACACTGAATCCCTTATATCAATCGATGTAAAACAAAAAAGAAAAAAAATATGAAAAAAGAAAATATTATTCACAGGATAAAGAAAATTAAGAGAGATTTAACACAGACTCTGATGAAGGAGATTAGGATGAGAAACATCTCGCATATTTCGCAACTCTGTCGTAAATGGAACAGTAAAGTGTCGTAAAGTTAGCTCACTCATGTCTCTCGCGAGTCTTGCTCTTCTCTCCGTGTCTCAAAGCGGAATTTTTCTTCGTTTAGCAAATAATGATGCAGATTGAGTCCTTAAATTCATTATTCTTTTTTTTTCCCCAAGAGTATTTTCCCAAGAAATGTTTTTTTCCCCTCATGATATACAACATTTCACATAGTTAATGGTTGGGTGCGAAATCATACATTTTTCGTATACATAGTTTTTACTACATTCTATTGTAGCGTTAGATAACAATACGCAGCCAGAAAACGTTATGTCAATGCAATATTTGTGTACAACATTTTCTAGGTTATCGTTGTACTTTGAATTCAGATGAATATTTCTCAATTAGCTTTAATTTACTCTCGAGAGTAGGCAACAATCGTCAACAAACTAGTTTTGTGTGTGTGTGTCCGTCCGTTTTCTTCGATTGTTATCAATGTTTGCTGGAGATTCGATAGGGGGGGATTCGATCGGAAGCAAATAAAGTTACTCTTCAATACCCACGATATTTCTCACCTTGAGCACCAGTATTTTTCCCTTTAGTCCGACGCTGGAAGCCATAACGCGACTGTATTACCCTTTAACTTAACGACCTTTAATAGGTAGGAATCAGGCCATTATACACAAGGGTCGTACAGAAGTGTTTAAAACACAACGGTCATGTCCAAGGGTCGTACGAACGTGTGTTCTTTTTTTTAAGCACCACACCCTCACATAATCAAAAGGTTAATGGAACCAAATCAAGATTGATCAACTGATGAAGTTACCCTCGATAAAGATGAATTAAGAATGTATTGCAATGACAAAAAAAATATATAAACGGAATCCGTTTATATATTTTTTTTGTCATTGGAATACACTCTCCGTGCCAGAGGCTCCTACCAGCGATAGGAAGGAGTTGGATTGCTGATAATGTCATTGCTCCTTTGATCTCGCAAGGGCACTGACAAGAGAACACTCTTGAAGGCGACGAAGGCATGCTTACTATGGCCAAAGACGGTTTCTCAAGACCCCATGGAGGACTTGGCCTCTTAACGAAGTTTCCAATTCAGATTTAAGGTAAATTACTACGGTCATAAAAGCCATTTATGTATGTAAATGTCCTTCCTTTCTCTGTACAGCGGTGCTGTGATGCAAGGCACCAGGATGTCCCTTGTAGAAAAAAAAATTTATAATGTTTTCCTAATGGCTTTCTGCTAATAGAACTCCGGGAAGATTGTTATTTTCTTAAATCAAGTGAAAACATTTTCGTATTTTCCTTCGGTGATACAAGTGTTTATGTTTCGACTTACATGAAGGTTAAGCAAGGACAATCCTTTTTACTTTATTTTTCTGACCCGATGTTGTTTTGTTTAGTTTCCGACTCCCTATTACTTCAAGTGGTCATGATTACTTCATTTATAAGAGTTTCTAGAAACAAATGAAAGTCGGAGCGAGGCATTAGCTATAAAACGACAAAAGAGTCTTTTCTTACACAAATGCACTCGTGCAACAGACACAAAAGCTGGTCACTTGCAACGTCACGCGTCACCGAAAAACATCTGGTAAAACATGAATTTCCCTCGCTTTACCCAGACTATGGAGGACAGCTTTGTTGCCAGGGGCGACGAACAAAGACACTGGCAGCCACAGGAAAGATAGTAACACCACATGAAGCTAATAACAACACCCTGTAACTTTACCAGCGTCAACGGGAAGCGATTAAACGAAGGTCAACCATGGCATTAGCATGTATGTATGGCGTTGGATTTAACGGCCGTGACAATCACAAGATCACCGACCCAGAAGCATGACAAAGTACAGAAAGACAATTCTTACCAGGACGTCTTCAGCAACAGAGATGACAGGACACATAACAGACGCATCTCATCCCCATAAAATCCCTTCTGTTGCTTCACTTTACATGTACACGTCCACACACACACACACACACACACAGTACACCCTGCCTCTCCCGACCTTTTAGCAGATTAGATGTAGGTCTACATCCTCCCCTTCGCTTACGAGTTCCTCCCGCAGTCTCGTCTCGTAATGCGACGCTAACAAGTAGCCACGAACACGGAAGGTCTCAGCACTCCGGCGCCGCTCAAATCCGCCGTGGAGGAGACAATCCATCTGCGGCACACCAGGTTGTAGTACTCCGTCTGCGTCCCCTCACCCCTCGTATTACCCGTACTACCCAGAGTCTTATCTACCCAGCAGGACGGCAGTACTAGCCAGGGGAAACGACACAGCGGAGAGCCGGCTGATGCATAATGCAGAAACGGGGGGAAAGAAATTCGAGGCGTCCTCGGTAGCGCAACAAAGCAAGAGGTCATCACGCCTCGCCATGACCTTAGGGGATCGTAACCCTATTTTTCTACCCGACGTCAGATTGTACACCTTACGGATGGGAGGAAAGAAACACTACGAGATAAAAGGGTTGAATAGCTTTGTGCTTACAAGTGAATACCTTTGTTTTGTATCTATTCCCTGGTCTTGTTTACATACAAGCCTGCAGTCTGAACTTGTAACCTGTGGATTTTCATTGGATAGACGTAAAACTCAATTCCTGCAACGCAAATATTAAACACACACTTCAGTATACATATTCGTTCGCACAACTCCCTTTCCTCTAACACGATCATTTTCACTTAAACTTTGACGTACGTGCAATGAAGATGGGCGTCAATGTCCCGTAGGAACGCGAACAAGAACCAGTCACTAAGAAGAGACTCGCCTCATATTGTATGGAAGGATTTCCCGAGCGAGCGAGCTAGTGAGTGAGCAAGTGGGCAAGCGAGCACATCGCCTCGATACCCAAGGAAAATCACGTATTGTGCCCTTAAGAAACAAGGTTAAGGCTTGTTACTTCACAGTTTCAGTTCCACGTTATTATCCTAAAGGCTACGAGGTACGCAATTCCTGACAGTTACGGGATTGAAGAAATAGAAACTAGAACTCGACGTGACAGCACCCTAACATCGTAAATTCGGTTGGATGTCGAGGGAAAAAAGCCTCGCGACTGTAATGTTTTGTGATCGGAAACTTTTTAACATAACTTCGTAAAGTTGCAGCTTGTGGCTCACTATAGCCTGATCCACGACGCGATTCTTTTCCCTTTACATTACCACAAGAACAGTACACCGTCGACGATTTTACTTCCATGTCGTAACTTATACACCTTCACCCAACGTAACGATTAAAATAAATGCGAATTGTACTTACCAGTCTCCAGATACTGGTGTCCCACGACGAGATGTATAATCCACACTTACCTGGAAAAAAAAATTGGAATAATTAGCTCATGATACATGATTATTTCTTAGTATAATTATTATACTTTCATGAACCCTCCCTTCATCCTTTCCCCTCGGGTTACAAGCACATCACACATGCCTTACACATTGGATACTCAACCTAGGTCACAGCCACCA
The DNA here is from genome assembly GCF_036320965.1 of Panulirus ornatus. Lineage (NCBI taxonomy): Eukaryota > Metazoa > Arthropoda > Malacostraca > Decapoda > Palinuridae > Panulirus > Panulirus ornatus. The sequence goes on from NC_092242.1 coordinate 5,661,570, forward strand.
CAGTACAGTAATCACACTTAAATACATTTTTCAGTGTCTCTAGAAACATTGAACTTTACTCATAAGTGCGAAGATCTTATCAGACGCTTCACTTCCCTCAAACTTCAGGTCTAATCTTTATGTACGTCCATCCCCACGTGTTCCTTCTGCCTCATGTCCTCCATTATTTTCCTGCAGTTACGAAATAAGCGAAACAACTCCTTCGCCTATTAGAGTAGTAGATCAGGGATATCAAACGATAACCAAGTCATATCGACACATGAAATTCATCTAAATACTATGAACGCTTTACGTAACTATTCATGCACCAAAAACTAACGAAAGTAGTTTTTAAAGTGGTTTATGAAAACACACGACTCGGCAGTTAACGTTCGGAACTACGCAACAGCTCATTTGGTTACCTCACAAACTCTTTTACTATACCCGAACGCCACAAAGACTTCACACACCTTATCATTCCGGTCTGTCAGCGAAAACAGCTTCGACGAAAAACAAAGCACTGCTTCGTTTCACTTCATTTCTATACGTCACTAATGAATTGAACAAACTGTCCGTATCGGAGACGAGTGCAAATGGGAATGGTGGTAGCAAGTTTTGTTGCCGTCAGTTGTAAACTTGGAGACGTTGCTCATGAGCAGTCTCGAAACTTTGTTGAAGCTTCGGAACTTTCCTGGTCGCGAAGTATGACATCCAATAATAACACAATATTCATTCTATGATCATAAATCACGTATATAGCCATCATAGCTGTAATATTCCGCAGGAAAAGTATATGTTTTTCTCATTATCTCGTTTCAAATGGGTAAAATTCGTAGTTTTTCGAACCCAAACTGGGGTTGTTTTCAAGACAATGAAGCTTCATAGTCCGAAACCTCATGACGTCATCACCGTCTCAACCCATTCTTCTTCTTTCATACATCAAGACAAACATTAAGGTATCCTTTTGTCTTACCGTCCTATAAGAAAGAAAGGATTATGAAAAGACCAATTATGACCTGATATCTTTCCTACATTAGATTTTATAATAATTATCTCTTGAATTAAAATCTCTTCTAATCCAAAGTTAAGGTCACGAGAAGGATTAGGTTACGGATCTCAGGACTGAACCGACTCACAATATGAAACAGTTATACCGAGAGAATGACAATGATGTCATCTGCCTAACCCCCCCCCCCCCCCCCCCCACACACACACACACACACACACACTGGAGCGCGTTTCTGGAAAGCGTTTGCGAAGCCTCTCACCCCGCCTATGGAAAACACTCCCTAAGTGTGGGGAGGTATCTAACAACGTCGTTTACCTGCTCCCTGGCGATGGAGTGATTCATCTGCGTCTTCCCCTGAGCGGTGTATGAAATTGGTCAAGACCTTGCGTGCGGTGGGAGGTCTTTCATGGCAGCTCTGATGTAGACGTCAACGGAAATATTTAAAGCGAAAGAGAAAAGCGGCTTAGAGTTTCTTAGCGCCTCGGTAGTTAAGGGAATTTGTAAGTGATGGTTACCAATCATCTCTTCGCCCAAAAAATACGTAAAACATGTCCGCCATAACTTGTTGATATGCTCTATCCATTTCCAGAGTGAATCTTGAGAAGCCATCAACATTATAATCGTATGTAGACATTTTTTGGATTCCCTACCATAAATGAATAAAATGGCGTTTGTGCAAGAGAATCGAATGCTGGCAAGACCTTTTTATGTGGAAGTAATGCATGAATGAGAGGAAAATAGCGGTATGAATGGTTTTAGGTAATCGTAGGAGTATTACAAGGTTACGCTATGTCACCTTCGTTGACTCTCTTATAAGACGTAGCGTCACTGTCTTAGGAGTGGACCAGCGAACGAAGGGTAGCAGTATAGACGTGGTGACCGTTTTTGCGTCTATACTTCAAAACCTATGGCTTTACATTATGAAAAAAGATTCTGTTAAACAGAGTTCGATTCGGACGAGAGAGTAGTACCAGTAGTACTGAAACGTTTGAACATAAGTTTGTGATCACTAGATTAAAAGGAAAAAATAATGGGTTAAGCCGTGGATGACGTAAGGTTTCGAACGTGTGAGCTTCACTCTCTTCGAAACAACACGAGCTCGTGTTCTAAAGATTATACGTTCGAAAGATTATACGTTCTGAGGCAAGATAATGAAAAAATATTTTTTTTTTCTGGAATATTACGGATATGATGGCCATATACATGATATAATCATAAAACAAAGTCGTTTTCTTTCATTAATGGATGTCCTTCGCCATCAAGACAGATCCGAAGATTCAACAAAGCTTCGAGACTGATTATCATATATAGTATTTCTCCACAACAGTGAACAATTGCACAGAAAATGCAAAACCTTTTGGGAGCACTAGATTAAGAATCTGGTAAACTGCATCTCATTTCCCTCTAACTTTCAAGAATTTTTATAATAAACTATTTTAACATTGAGGGATGTATACACCGTCTGACGCAAAGGCAGGTTTAATGGTTGTTTAGCAAACATTATTTTCAATTTGATTTATTTGTTTTTTTTTTATTGTCTCGTTTATATTTGTCATTTCATTCAATGCATCAACGGCCGGTGTATGTGTCGTGAGGGTGCCACACATTTCTTAGTGTTTACATCAGATACTATGGCAGTAAAGTTGATTTCATAGTCAGTTTGTGGTAGACAGGATACTCTGGCCTTTATACGATTTCATGAGTATTATTATGAGGAGAGAAGAATTTATTTGTATTAACGATGAGGTAAAACATGGGTTAGGAAAAAAAACTACATAGGAATGTTTTTAAATTGTTTATTTGACTAGTTTACATTATGAATACAGAGAGTTAACTGAATTTTAATGAGTTGGAATTGTATATATGATAACGTACACATATTTTAGAAGCAGAGCACAATGGGTAATACATAATACATCTCCGGTACATAGTTATAATACCTGATATTCGTCGATCTGTACTGTAATGTTCCTTAGCCAACGAAACTACCAATACTCCCCTCGTTACGTTAGTTAACAATGCAGTGGACAGTCTAATGATAGACTTTAATGATGTGAAGGGCTTCTGCAGCCTGTGAGATGCAGCTCTCGATAATAAGGAAAACTAAGTTGTAGGATAATCCGTTGTGAGGAAAGTTAGATAGCTTTTTGTGTAAGAGAATCTCATAAATGAAGAGTGTTAGAAAACAAAGACATGATTATCATAAATAGGTTGTGTATTATTGAATTCAGACCTTAGTATCATCACTCATAAGGGATATCTATTCTAATGATTGGTTGTATGTAAAAATAACTCTATTTCACAATCATCTCTGATTACTGTTAACAACTTGAGCAACCAAACCTCACACCCAGCACCAGCTCTTCAGTTCTCACTATTCGGTCACAATTAGTAACCTAATGAACGATGTTCCTTTTTTTCTCAGTCCAACGGGAAAAAACTCTAATGAAGCGAGACGAGTATTTCTTTTTTTTTTGGACACAAATTCCAATAATATATCGCGTCTGATGTGATGAAGGTGAGGGGGGAAAAAAATGCGTAGTACAGTTCGCAGACAGAAATTCAGTCACCTTGTCATTTTTTTCTTCTTTTTTCAAAAAGTTTTTGATACTTTGAAGCGACGGAGTGTGGGAACATGAGGAGGACAATCCATCACTTAGACAGACACATGAGGGAGGGAAGGATGTAGTGTGTGTGTGTGTGTGTGTGTGTGTTTGTGTGTGTGTGTGTGTGTGTGTGTGTGTGTGTGAGCTGTCATCTCTGCCATCATGAAAGCAGTGAAGAAGCAGCAGAGTCGATGGCTTGTAAATGTGCCATGCATGACCTGTCGTAACTCCTAGATCTTACGTCTCAGGACATAGCTGTGGTATTACGAGCGTCTTTTCGCGTATGTGAAGACGTATGAAAAGTTTTGCTATTTTGCGACAAATTCTTACCAAATGCCGATACAAATGAGAGGTTATAAATGTATGAAACTGCTTGTTAAGCCTTCTCGTGACATATGATTGGATGAGACTACACTGCATAGTGTGATCCTCATTTGACTCTTGTATAGTGTGATCCTCATTTGACTGTTGCTGATCCAAAGACCTCATTCTCCACAGGGAGATCCCCGGCCCACGGGACACCACCAGTGTTATGGTTGAAGACCAATTTTCGAAATGCAGATGTTTGCCACAAGAGAGGAAGAAACCTCACGGTTCACATGGTCAAAGTAACGATGTGTTTGTCGTCAGAGAACAAACGTCATGAAATATTAATTTTTGATTTGGTTACCCCCTTGCTTTTGAGGATATGTCTTGTCTGAATGGTTCATGTGAGTTCAAATATGCGAAGTGTGTCCCTCACTGTCTGTTTTGCCTCTGTTTTCGTTTCCTCGTTAAAGATTATGAAGAAGTATTCCACGAACAAAGTTCAGCAGACGATTGAAATGCGTCTCCACATTTGTTATGTAGGATCCACGTGAACATCCATCTGTTTGTGTTCAGTCAGTAGGCAAGCATTACTGCACATGCACACATAGCGGCTGAGATCCACTCTGGGATTCGAACGAGGTAAAGTAACTATTCCGCTTTTGCCTTCAACGACTTCACTAGTATCGCTCACTTATGAGCGAGGTTCTCGCTCGCTCAGAAAGTCCATATTCTATTTTAGGTGTGGTGAATCTTACCTCTTGCATACAGGCTATTTCTCATATTCTTACAAGACGTTACTATCAATTTTCTTGCACTTACGTCGAAGATTCTCAAGTTAAATTGCTAGTAAAAGGAGATGTATGGACGATATTTTCTGGGAAAGAGTGTGTGTGTTTTGGAGGAGTACAAGAGAGCAGAAAGAGGGTCGTTATGGGAAAAGTACAGGAGACGAAATAGGGATCACAATGGAGTAAAAGATATTAGTGGATAAAAGTCACATGGTTTTGTAATCGTTTCATATCATATTAATTGACTGGGTTCAGCAATAAATGCCCTCATGGAAAATGTAAAGCTGATAATGTATGTATATTTTCTTCCACTTTTCGTAAATACTTAGATGTCATTTACAGCTTAGTCTAGCGCTTTTCCGACACTTAACACCCGGGAAGATACTGCCACACAAATAAAACAAAAAGTAACGTTTAGAACAACAGATTGCATATTTGACTTACATTTGACAGTAACTTCGCCCCTGCAGTTCATTTCAAATCTGTATACATATAAAGCTGGCCTCACCACCTGTGTGTTTGTGCAGATAAGCAAGTAATTGTCTCTGGCAGAGTTAAGCTGGGTGATGCTCTTTTTTTTTATGATTAATCCAGCTTACGGCAGAGAGGGTACTCTATTATATATTGGATCTAATTGCAGAGTAATCTATTTTTTTTTCTATCTGAAATGAGAGAGAGAGAGAGAGTAGGTCTGGAGGGATCAATGTTTTACATATGTATAAGGGAATACTAAATGTTCATTTCATAGTCTAAAAGGAAGATATAACTCCTGGTTATAGAAAGTGATAGCTATATCCTACTCAAATTGTAGTTGTAGGTAAGAGTAATGCTCACGTACATACTTATAACAGAGATATAGTGATAAGTGTAGACTCTACTTAACCTATTCTTATTGAACAAAATCTCCTTTTGAGCTGTGATGACAAGCTTTTATATAGTCTTCGTTTGTGGCATAACCCGTGTCGACACAAACCATACCTACCTCTATAGCAGCAGTCTTGCTGGTGATTAAGCTGTCAGATATTCCTCCACATTAACACAATACGACGAAGGTTTTTGGCACCACTATGGTGTGTGTCCATCTCATCTATCTGTTCTTCACGGACAGATCTTCATTGGACTGCTATCTACCCTATGTATTACAGTGGTGATAATCTCATCCAATGGACATAATAAAAAGGTATAAACGTTGGAGAATCCTCGAGGCGTAAAGAATTACAGATTTTGTCCCATATATGATAAGACTCCCCACCCCACATGAAGCAATACGTGTCCTCAAATAGCAAAGCCATATAGTGTCACGCGGAGGCACCAGCGCCCGTAGTAGTAGCAGTAGCAGTAGTAGTAGTAGTAGTAGCAGTAAATGTACAGATATGTCTCCGCATATGTGTATTCCTATAGCCAGAGGCTGGGATGGGGAAACTCCTGCAATGCCATCAAGGTCGTATTAATGAGCCGTGTGAGCACGGAGTGCTGGGCGAACTGTGAGAGCAAATGGACGGGTCTACCTGATGAATATATTAGTTTGTCAGCTGAGTGTAATAGAGTGTGTGTCTTCCTGTAGGGGATGTGCTGGAAGGTAGATTGCTCTTGTCTACTATATAGAGACCGTGCCTCCCCGCAGCTTTCATACGTATGTATATATATATATATATATATATATATATATATATATATATATATATATATATATATATATATATATATATATATATATATATATAGAAGGGCTATGAAAGGGGCGGGAGAATGTAGTGGGTGAGGAAGAAATAGAGAGGATGTATGGGGTAGGGAACTCTACGTATATCATAATCTTACAAGTGTTGTGAACATGTCGGAAATCTTATAAGTGTTGTGGAATCTATTACCGTATGGGATATGTTGTGTGGTAGCACTTTCTACCTATACAACCAAAGCCATAGGATGATATAATGAGTCTGTCTCTCTCTCTCTCTCTCTCTCTCTCTCTCTCTCTCTCTCTCTCTCTCTCTCTCTCTCTCTCTCTCTGTCTCTCCTCCGAGTTGCATTACCGAAGGAAACAGTCACGTTGGTCCTGTGGGAAGCCAAGTAATCAAGGACACACGAACTCTTCTAACTTTAAATGATAGAAACGTGCCCTAACTATCCCCCCCCCCCCCCCCCCCCGCCAATCTCACGGTCCCAGGTAGAAGAAAAGAAATAAAAAGAAGGTACAAACTTTTTAGTAGACTTCGTTCTTTTGGCTCGTTATGAAAGTCCAGAGAGAGAGCGTGACAGCTTATCATCTCTTACCCTCAGCGGAGATAGATAGATAGATGGAGAGAGAGAGAGAGAGAGAGAGAGAGAGAGAGAGAGAGAGAGAGAGAGAGAGAGAGAGACCTCGGAAGTCGTTTCGTTTGGCCCAAAGATGCCTGGGTACAAAGGATCGAGTGAGACGCCCTTGCGTCAGAGCAACTGTGTATCGTCATTACATACACTGTTCTATAACCTGTATTTAGTTATGGGAACAGACAACCACCTTTTCCCCCGATGTAGCGCTACTATGCCTACCTCTCCAACAGCAGAAAAAAAAAAAATCGGTCCTTCTAAAAGTACGTAAAATCTAAGACCTCGTCAACACACATTCCTCAAAAAATTCTCTAACTCCTCAAGACCCATCCATCTACCCACCAGTCAGGGAAGGTCCTCCCAGTTGTGCCTCTAGCCAGCCATCTGGGGCTTGGACGGAGCAGCAGCAGTAGCCTAGCTTAACCTCGTCACTGACTACCGCCACACACTCTCACATGAGGCCCGGGTGCCTTATGTTCATGAAGAGTAATGTTACGAGACATTTCAACACAAGCCACCACTTTGCTCCCTCGTGCATTACTATAACGTAACACAGCCATGGTAACTGTTCATCCTCCTCACCAGGGTGGAGGAAATGTCCTTAAAGCAATGGAGAGAAGAAGAAGAAAAAAAAGAGAAATGAAATGGAAAGACAAAGTTCAAATTCGTGCTACCTTCCCCAAACCTTCCTCAGCTAATATTTACGCTCCTCCTCCCTCCCCCGACTAGAGATGTAGTTGCCACAGAATACAGATTGGGTAGAAAGCCTGATCTCAAGTCTCGTGTTCTGCATTAAAGTTTTCGGTTTAGTTTTCACCCTAAAAGCCCGAGGTATCTCTCCTACGTCTACCTAGATGGATCTCTTCCTCCTCCATGAGTCCAGTCTCTGGGGTCAAAGCTTGTTTAAGTAATTCGATGGTTTCCCTAAGACAGCAAAACCAACGTATGTTTTGAAAGAATTGGGAGAAGACGAGGATTTCTTCACTTCACGTAGTTAGAAACAGACAATTATAGTTCAGTAGTTACAATTAGGTAGCTACACTCACACACACACACACACACACACACACACACACACACACACACACACACACACACACACACACACACACATACACACACACACACATACACACACACACACACACACACACACACACACACACACACACACACACACACGACCTTCTAAAGGAAGATGTAAGAGACACCAACACAACCAGCTTTCGCATCACAACCCAGTCAAAACAAGTCATCCCACTTGACCTTATTCATTTTCAATAAACGATGGTAGAACAGTTTAATCATTCTAATATACAATACTCACCCTCGTGCACCGTGATCAACGAGTGTCGGTTTATTCCAAGTATGGTCTACATTACGACCGTGGAATGCATCAGTTGAGCAGAAGGAATAAGGTCAGTGTGAGGCTGGGGAAGAGTAAGAAGTGCCCGCCTTAGCTTGAGTCAACTTGCAGAACCTACATAATGCATAGTGAACGCGGCTTAGCAGAAGTGCATGTTGTTGCTCTCCGCTAATGCCTTCTGAGCTACAGGGAGACGGAGTAAACACGGAGCTAAAAATTTCTCGTCTCTAGAACTTCCAAACGAATGAATGCTTTCCCTCTCCCACATAACCAATGTGGGGACTTCTGTGTGTGTGTGTGTGTGTGTGTGTGTGTGTGTGTAGCTCAGGTCATTACTTTTAACTAACACACAATGATGTTTTCGTGACATTATTGATCATACTTAGACGTCTGCAGTCTGTGGTTTATTTGTGCCTTATTGGTAAGAGGAATTTGAGAGGACAAGCAGAAGGGTGTCGACACGAAAGGAGTGGTTTGGTAGGATATATGAGTTGGTGAGATTGAAGAGGTAGTTAGTTCAAGGACGATACTGGATTAATGAGTGTGGTATGGTACATGGATGTGGTGAGTGAGGGGAAGACGAAGCGCAAGTGCAAATTTTTCAGCCAAAGAAAGTTGAGAGTGATGGAGTCTGTGTTGCGAGAGACTGGAGGAGGTTGGCTGGTTGGCTGGCGGGAGAAGCTAAGGAATGGGTCGCATTACTGAGGTGAGAAAATATGTCAGAAGATAAAACAGGAGCTGATAAATCCTCTCTCTCTCTCTCTCTCTCTCTCTCTCTCTCTCTCTCTCTCTCTCTCTCTCTCTCTCTCTCTCTCTCTCTCTCTCTCTCTCTCTCTCTCTCTCTCTCTATCCATCTTACTCCGGTTGTCTATTTCTCTCTCTCGTCTCTCTTTATCTGTCTGTTTCTCTGTCTATATTTGCATTTGTTTTACCATCGATTTCTCTTCTGTCTCTCTGTCCTTATAGGTCCTTATCTCTTATCGTCCCGCTGCGTGTCGTGGCTTCGACGGAGCCTGTGTCACTGCCCATATACATCAGCACTCTAATCCCATCGACTCAAATCCAAAACACGTATCTATCTACGTGGTTTGGTTGTATATAAGGATCCCATAGATACACAAGTCTAACAGTTAGTGTAAAGCAAATGGAGTTAGATCTCATTACCGCCAAGACTGGATGGGAAGCTTTTATACAACGGGGAAATTCATACACGAAAAGACGAGAATAAAAAGATATAGATAATGTATCTTGTAAGGGGAGGGAAGGACGAATGGAAATGAGTATAGAAGATTTACATCAAGAGCATACAGGCAGTGAGAGTGTTAAGAGACAAGGGTAAGATTAATCTAAGGCAGATACCGAAGACCACATGTATCTGAATAGGCAGAGACGAAAAGAAAGAATGAGAGAGAGAGAGAATAGAGAGAGAGAGAGAGAGAGAGAGAGAGAGAGAGAGAGAGAGAGAGAGAGAGAGAGAGAGAGAGAGAGAGAGAGAGAGAGTGTAGGAAGGAAGGAAGGAAGGAGAGAAAAAGAATTTATAGACAGAGTTATCTGTTCCTGTTTTATCTTCTGACACATTTTCTCACCCAAGGTAATGCGAGCCATTCCTTAGCTTCCCCCGCCAGCCAGCTAGACAGCCCCCAGTTCCTTGTAACACAGACTACATCACTCTTAACCCCACCACCTCCTCCTCCTCCTCCTCCTCCCTCCCTCCCTTAAATCTCGTATTCGCTTCGTTTTCTATATTTTTTACGCCTCATTCACATACCACGTCTCCGTTCATATTCACGAGCCCTGTTCGTACTCTTTGCCTAAGCAACTTCAACCACTCATATCTCTCAGCTCGGTTCACTTCTGTGATCAAATTCTGTGGCGATCGTAAGCAGGCAGACCACAGAAGGAAGACCCTAGTATGTATATACATATATATATACACCAGATCATCTGATTATAAAGTTGATAAATGCAACATGTTTCACGCGTGTTGTATGTGGCTGAATTGATTGTTCAGTGGACCACAGATGCATTAGACAATTACTTATCTTAAGGCCACGTCATAGAGGAAATACGTGAGAAGGAAACACTACATTTGTCTTGGAATCAAAGAGACAAGAATGTTTCTCAGATCGTCTCTCTCTCTCTCTCTCTCTCTCTCTCTCTCTCTCTCTCTCTCTCTCTCTCTCTCTCTCTCTCTCTCTCTCTCTCTCTCTCTCTCTCTCTCTCTCTCTCTCTTTCTCTCTCTCTCTCTCTCTCTCTCTCTCTCTCTCTCTCTCTCTCTCTCTCTCTCTCTCTCTCTCTCTCTCTCTCCGCTCTTGTCCTTACTGCTGATCATTATCACCGACTTCCACTCCCTCGTGGGGCAGAGCTGACTCTTAATACATCGAGGGATTTTTGTATTTTCTTCCATGATTTTACTTAGTACAACATTGAATTGTGAATCAACATGAATCAGCTCGTTCCTATAGTATGTTCAGCTTGAGTGGAAGTTCCAGTAATGAAATCATGGTCTCCACTCTCTTAAAAAAGAAAGAAAAAGACAAAGTAGCGTGCGAGTATAATTCATATGTAAATGTAATTACCTGTTATTTTGTTTATCTTTTATTGTACGGAGTTGTACACTCGTGAGGCTCCACATTTGAACGCTTTTTACTCCCACACAATATTTGATCCTCTTCTGTGTTGTCGGTATTCATACGTTTCCACAGACCACATAGCAAAAAAAAACTACTTTCCAGCACAATACATATAAAGTCTTGCTACTTTTCTGTAGATTACAGATAGACACTCACTCCCTCTCCACGTATAACAATCTCTTAACTACTTTCCTGTAGACAATAGATTACTTTCCTACTTTCTCTACATAGAAAAGGCAAACATTTGCTACTTTCCCGCAGACAACACATAGCTTCATGCTACTTTCCTCACACAGAAAAGGAAACTCTTGTACTACTTTTCCAGCAAATAACACATAAATTCTTACTACTTTCCCACACGGAAAAGATAAACGAAAATGAGAATCACCAGAGCCAGAAGGACGAATACCATTCATCATAAGACTGGAATATAAGCTTTACCGACCGAGACTTTGGAAAAGTGGATACATTACCGGGTCCCGGGTATCCACTCCTGGGGAATTTTCCGGGTTTATACCACACTTGAGCTGAATAATGTTTACGTTTTCGAAACATGTAAATAGCTCCGGTTAAACCCTTGGCTTCACTTCGTCTTAACAGTTAAATGTTATCGGGAGATAAGTCTGTTAGTCGAGCTTCACGGTCAGATGATATGTAGTTATCTGTGAAGTTGTTATCTTTTGATATACAGGTGAATTCGGAAAACCCATGAGAGATAAGACTGCGTGTTGGGGTATAGGAAAGAAGTTCTGTGTATGTTCGATTTTGCGTGATCTGTAATCACCGTTCCCATACGGTTCATGTAACCTTCAGGGGTTAATGCCATATTTGTTATGACAAAGGTTCTGTTCATGAACAGAAGTTCTCATCGAAACACACACACACACACACACACACACACACACACACACACACACACACACACACACACACACAGTGAGTGGTTAGAGACCTTTCATGTGTCTACCATGGAAAAGAGAAGAGGAAGAAGTGACTTAATCACAAGTATTTAAAATTTTCAAGCAGTCTCATGACGTCAGAAAGCACCATTAATGTGTCTACCATGGAGAAGAGAAGAGGAAGGAGTGACTTGATCACAACTTATCAAGATCTACAAGCAGTCTCATGACGTCAGAAAGCAACCATATCTTGAAAGACACATGGAAAACACAACCAGAGGTCACAACACGAATTCCTGTCTGAAACTCGTCGTAAAAGCTGTGGAAAAGAAACTCGAAAGTAAAAGAAGGGGACGAGTGAGTGAAGATCAATTGAGTTGTGAAGTGCGAGTACTCGACTGTGCAAAGAAAAGTTGAACAACTTTTTATATAGTGTTGACGAAAATTTCAAGAGATGGGAATGTATACACCTCGTGGCGTGGAGTTTGATCCTCCGTGGAGGTAAAAGTAAATAGTAAAACTTTTTCTTTTATGTCCAGACTTATGAGAAATGGTGTACTCTGGTGGCAAGATTGGCAGTAATGTATGTATTGAATTACGCAACGTTTTCGTTATTACGCACTACTTTTTCTCCCAGGGGAAAAAAAACCAATAATGTCTTCTTCGATACACCGAAGTTGAAATAATCTGTGACATACGACAAGAGACTTCGATGTCAAGGGGCGTTCCAAGACGACCCACCCCCAGTGTAGCTAGACCTGATAACCATGCGAACATACTCAAGGTCTGTGATCTCATGGCAACAACGTTTAAATTAAGTCTCTCATTTGCACCCTTCATTAATGCCATTGGTAGGATTTAACTCTACGTTGGACGCGATCTCCCTCACCTAATCCTTCTTTACAACCTCTATTGATACCATGAATAGCACATTAATGTATAAAGGATAGGATTATGAAGTCATCGTTAATGGGTTGCAAGGGAAATGAAGTTAGATGGTCTTTATAGGTAATATAACTAAGTCGTTCTACTCCATTTATATATCGATATGGTCGAGGCATTCTATTACAGGTGGTATACAAATATATACTCAAAAATCTTGACTCAGACATAAATTTGGGCTACAGGACAGTGGATTCACAATGTTTGCGATCGTTTGTTTTTCAGCCCCCCCAAAAAATGACAAGAAATCTTCGCTAAGTACACGAAATCAGCATATGCCAGAAGAACCAAATTGTCCATCGTCTTTTTCTTTCTTAATCATTTCTTCAGCGAACTCTCAACAATGCTTCATTCTAAAGCTGATAAGATGTACCTCTTCCTAAAACTTTATCGCAGTGTGACAGTTGTGGACGGCGTTTGAGACAAGATATATCTATGGCTCGCCCGACCCTGGCGAGATCGTGCTCAGGCAGGGAAGGAAGTACGTACTTGCACGCAGCCTTGGTGCTGGCGTTCATGCAGGGAGTGTTGACCACAACTCCAGTTTGTCTTGGTTTATTCTCTGGTGATGGAAGACTTATACGTATAGGTAAACAAAATAAGAGAATTGTTAAAGATAACTAATGAATGAAAGAAGATATAGCTATGGTTGGAAGTACCAAAAAGGAAGTGCCAAAAATATTTTTTCTCATAGACGTGAGAATCGATGAGACGACAGCAACATACTTCCCCACTCTTGATATCCCACCTCTACTCTCTTTTCTCTCCTACATTCCTATAATCTCTTCCTCTCACTCCTCTCTCTCATCCTCCTCTCCCTCTCTCACCCGCATCCCCTCCTATTTCTTCTCTTTGCCTCCTGCCCTGTGCCTCTTTCGTCACTTCCAGTCCCCCCTTCCCCCTTTCCTTACCCTCGATCCCTCCCTCCCACCGATGATAACTGGCATCAATATTTTCAGATTCCCTCTCTATCAGCATATATGCAAATATCAACAACACAGTCTAGGCTACAAATGATACATGGGGGGAAATTGTACACTCTGGGACTTTATAGAGGACGCATATCTTCACACGCTGCCCAACAGAAGACAACAGAGTGAAGTAGAGATGTCAAGCATTTTCGTCAAATAGACTCAGAGATCAGAATGAATAAATGTAAGGAAACGAAGATGAGTACAGACCCCTTTTTCGTAGAACGGGAATGACAAAGATAAAGAGAAAACATTTTGATTTCCTGACCACGACTGGACACCAGGAGGTGTCGTAAACTCCCGAGTTAGTTAAGGCGACGGATCTATTGGCATCTTCTCCTGTAACGTCTGGTGTCATGAACAGTTCCCAGGTTCTGGAGGCATGCTAAGATAGGCAGGCAGAGGAGTGAGGAAAGAGGCGTGACTCATATCTTTTCTCTCACCTGTTCATCAGCTCAGCTTCATGAAGTCACTCATCATTGAACACCTATTTTCTTTTTTTTTACATAGCCATCTGCCATCATTAGAATAGTTAGACATTGTCATATACACAAGGAGTTAGATACATACAAAGTCATTTGACATCGCTTGAAAACTTAGATAACCTAATATTGACACAGAGGAAGAAAAGAAAGACGAATGAATCAATAATGATACAATAGCGTCCTTAGAGTTAATGAAGACGATGTTAAGTTTCTCATCAAAGAACAGGAATTTTTCTTACAACTGGCTGAAAACTCGTCTTTAATCATATCTCCACTTTTGGATAATTTCTTTCTACTGCTGCAAAAAGTCTTTACACCCCTCCTGCACTGATATTCCCTTGCCTTCCTTTGAGCACATTAATCTGGCTTACTTTGAGTACAAACCACACCTCATTTTAGCAGTTTCTCTCGTTATAGTGTTGTTATTTTCTTAGATATTAAGTCATTCAAGTCAAGGGAAACAGATTTTGAGTCTTTTGTCTCCCTGTTTGACACAGACGTATGTGTCCTGATTCTAATCATTGAACCACTCAACATAACCATACTGATCAACTTACAACCTAACAACCCAACAACTTAAAGTTGTTAGGAAGATATATATCGTTGCTATCTTGAGAAATCTTAAGTCCTATTCCTGAGGAAAGAAGGACTTTCTATCTCTTCATCCTTTTAATCCGTTGTTCAACTCATGGTCAGTCTTTTAGGGAAACGTTTTCAGTCTTTTGAGTGAGTCCCTCTCATTATCAGATGAGTTTCCAACGTCCGTAACTCTGAAACATACCTGGCTAGCTTGGCTCCCAACAGGTCTCCTCTCCTGCCTCAAGTCTTCCAACAACAAAACAGAGATGGCAGAGAGACGCGCCCTGCACGACGCCTCGAGTGTAGAGAAAGTCCCGAGTAATCGCCATTCCACCGAAGGAGCCAGAAAAAAAATTAAAAACGGGAGCCATAGCGTTTAAAACAACACGGATCGAGATGAAAGAAAGACGGAGACAGACATGGAGAGATAAGATAACGAATAATAGGTCTAAAGCGGGAACAGAAAGGGGATAGCACAAGTGCAGAGACCGGCGAAAGAGTAGCGAGAGAAGGGAAAGCAGACGACGAAGTAAGCCAGACCAGGGAGGCAAGCTCCACCAGCCGAGACACAAGAGACAAGAGACGGTAAAGCGCACCCGCGCCGCACACTAATTCAGAAGTTATCGGGGTATAAAACGTCTCGTTCATTGCCCTATCTAGACTTCCTCCGCTCGGGGGCGCTTTGCTCAAATAAACAGTTGTAGTGAACGGGTGTGTGTGTGTGGGGGGGTGTGTGTGTGTGGGTGTGGGTGGTGAGTGAGGGGTGGGAGACGCGTTCGTCTTACAGGTATTCTTGTATCTGATTTTCCCCAGATCTAGCCCACTGCGAATTCCGCTGCATGGTAATGATTTCAATTCAACCAATTTCCGTATGTTAAGGTCCGTTGATTGGCTGATTGAGTCGCTTGTAGCGAACACAGCGGCTTTCCCTTCGTAATCTTAGGACAATCTATCTTTTAATTTTTCTTTTTCTTGTCTTGTGTGTGTTTCATCCCGTGGTATTAAGATTTACATGGAGCTGTCTGAGTCCTCATTGCTGTAGCTAATGTTTCGTTAAATTCACTTCTCTCACAGTCACCAGGCCTGGTAATTGCTCAGACCTTACCAGCTCATACGTGGAGCTTTATGATCGTATTTCGAAGCTGTACAGATGACATTGTCTCAGGGAAAACAGTTTCCTTTCTAATCGAAAAGAAAAAGGAATTTATTTCTACCCTTCTCATGATATATGTATTCCCCTCTCAAAAAAATAAGTATTCAAATTCTACGCCTGTCAAAAATAAAGTAATTTATATCCACGCTTCTCAAAAAATAAGTGATCTATTTCTTCGCCTCTCATAAAACAAAGTAATCCATTTCAACGCCTCATCTCCTTTATGTAGAGTGAGAATAAGATGGAAAATGAAGAGCCATATAATCAGTTATGAGGTACCAAAACATCAAGAATATCAGGTTCATATTCAGTATAATTTTGAACCACTGATGGTTCGAACCCCGAGTACGACTCTACGACCCTTGATCACGACTCTACTACGACCCTTAATCACAACTCTACTATGACCCTTAAGGTATAGAATCATCATGACCCTTAACCTAACAAATGAGGCTCAGTTTAAGGGTTCAAATAGCCTATTCTAACCAAGGGATCGTCTCGTGCTAAAGAGCAGTACCGAAGCCTTGAAGTAGAAGATCCAGCAATAACTACATTTCCCTCTTAAGATTCGAGACGACATTTGTCAAGTTATAACCTCACAACAGCCATCATGGACGATGTGGAACGTGTCGGCAGAATACCGTCATGCACCAACACACACACACACACACACACACACACACACACACGAGCTGTTGTCGTATTGTGAGTTAGCATTTAGTCATTTCCGCTGCTTCTTTGGGCATGTCACAGACTGAAGACTTCTCATGGATTATCAACTGTGTGTGTGTGTGTGTGTGTGTGTCGCCTGGCCAAACCTCCGCTAACAGACAAGCTTGACGATAAAGTCGCTCTTGTGTTTAGACACGAACGTCACCAGTTCCATTGTGGTAACTTATATCGCTGGTGGAGTATAGTGTTGACGCTTGGCTCCTGACGTAAGGAAGAATGGAGAATTCCATGACGCTGGAATGCATTCTGTTCATAATCCTCTATGTTTCTTTTTTTTTCTTTTTTTTGGGGGGGGGAATTTGCCCTTTCAAACTAAAAGGAGGCCGGCCAGAGACGCCATTATCATCATCATCCTTATGGACCATGGCAGGAGAGATGGTTATGCTTGTTTGCTCCATGGAAACTAAAAGTGTTTTCGGTAAAAGACGACGTCGCTGTTAAGGTAAACAATTCCGCCTTGGGAAATTGGCCAAGGAACCATTACTAGGTAACCAAGTCTGAACGGAACTTAAACTTGATTACTCGTGACATATTTTTTTTTTTCTTCCTCCCTCTTGTGTGGTTATATAAAACATATACTGACTTGCTTCCTGATTATAGAATGGATATAGGAGCACATATGCGATGGTAAGATACATTACAGTGATTTGATTCTCTGGTAATAGGCGGGTTAGAATGTAACTACATACGTGTCAATGACAACCAACAGGTGCTCGTGACCCTCATGACATGACTGTCATAGATACGATGATGGGCGACGTGTCACCACGGGGTGGCGTGGCATCCACCACACATCACCCGCTGGCAGGTGGGTGGGTGTATACTGCGGCCACAGCAAGTGTACCACATTGCCCCAGGGGGATGAGATCGTGGCGGATCGCAACCAGAGGTACTGATCTAGTCTGAGGTTCTCATCTGGCTTATCCCAGCTCATGTATACTGATGTGGGGCGCTCCTCCTCCTCCTGCTCCTGCTGCTCCAGCTGCTGCTACTCCTGCTGTTGCTGTAACTGCTCCTGCTGCTGCTCCTGCTGCTGCTCCTGCTCCTGCTGCTGCTTCTGTTACTGCTTCTGCTGCTGATCCAGCTGCTCCTGCTGCTCCTGCTGTTACTGCTCCTGCTGTTACTGCTTCTGCTGCTGATCCAGCTGCTCCTGCTGCTCCTGCTGTTACTGCTCCTGCTGTTACTGCTTCTGCTGCTGATCCAGCTGCTGCTGCTGTTACTGCTGCTGATGTTCCTCCTGCTGCTGCTGTTCCTGCTGCTGCTGATGATGATGTAGTTACTTTTGTTGTTGCTGTGGCTGCTGCTATAGTGTTTGTTCAAGTCGAATACAGAAGACAGAGAGAAGGTCTATCAGTTTTATGAGGAGCCCTAGATATGGTCCTATGTGTATGTGGGAAGACAGTGCTAAAGAATTGTGGTGATATGACTCTCTCTCTCTCTCTCTCTCTCTCTCTCTCTCTCTCTCTCTCTCTCTCTCTCTCTCTCTCTCTCTCTCTCTCTCTCTCTCTCTCTCTCTCTCTCGTCTAGTAGTCAGCGCTGGCGTGGCGTATCCTCTCTCCAAAACGAAAGGGGCCCTAGGTTACCCAAGGCTGGATTACTTTTCCAGTAACTTATCTATATAACCATGAGACAAGGTGATGATACTCATCATACGCATCACACTTTAAATGCTTAAGCAAACGTGTGTATTCTCAAACCAGATAAACCGCAAAGACAAAGGGACAAGTAAATGTGAAAAAGAAAACGAACACTTTCTTAAATAACCGTAAGAAATTCGTGCTTGAAAAAGAAAGGAAAAAAAAACGTTGCAGTACAGAATTTCAGGATCGTGTAAGATCTGGTCATGAAACGGAGATATTCTTTGCCATGAATGGTCATGAAAGGAGCCACTTCCGAGGGTGTAATTGTTTTATGTCGTGAATGCCTGTGTTACACACCACCATCAGGGAGACTGGTGAGGGAGGAGGAGCAGGAGGAGGAGCAGGAGGAGGAGGAAGAAGAGGGTGCATTCGCCGTGCCATGCTGTTGTGGGAGAGGCTGAAATGTGCCATGAACTGCTGTGTTGTGCCTGGTTGTGTGTAATGTTTTCCCTGGCGATTTGATTACGTGGACCATTTTTGCTGTGTGCTCTGTGTTGTCATTATTCCTGTGTCATAGTCTGGTGGTTGGCACTGTGATTATTGCTGAATTACGTTGTAGATAGTGTTGTGTGTTGTGACTAGTAGTGTTTCATGTTTTTCCTGGTGTTGTAACTGGTGAACAGCTTTGCTGTGGCTAGTGATTTGTGCTGTGGCAGACCCTGTGTGTGTGTGTGTGTGTGTGTGTGTGTGTGTGTGTAGTGTCCACCAACCTCTGTGACTGGTCCTCACATATGCTGTGGTTCGGTGTTCCACTCGGCCCTGTGTGCTGTCGCGTATGATACTGCGTTGCGTCAGCGTCTGTTGACTTGACAGTAGCTCTCTTAAGACGTCGTAAACCCCTGTGTATTCTCCTGTCCTCGAGTCCCCCTTTGTTGTGTGGTGACCAGTCCTTTGTTCTGCTGAGTTAGTGTTGTGTCTGTGTGTTTGAGGAACACCCTGACGTTCGTCTTTGTGGCGAGAAAAAAAAGAGGGAGATATATATTAATAAATGCTTTTGGTAATGAGTTGATCACTGTGTTGAGGGCAGACTGTGTGTGGGTGTCCGTGTGTGTGTGTGTGTGTGTGTGTGTGTGTGTGTGTGTGTGTGTGTAAGGGTGGGTGGGTGGGTGTAGGTGTGTGTGTGTAAGTGTGTATAGGTGGGCTTCAGCAGCGGCTAGGAGCACCAGCGTGTTGTGGGACACCGTGTAACCCCGTGTGTGATAGAAAGGTGTTACTCAAGATGAGGGTCGAAGGATATTGAGAAGACGCTACACTAAGGCACATAAAACCCACCCTGTCATTATCATCATCACCCGCTGATGCAGCAGAACAGACCAAAATCAGCCCATCACTGACCTATTACGGATATGATGCCATTAAGCTATTCATTACACGAAGGAATGAAAACGGATGTGACCTACCGCTCAACAGGAGAAGCCCACCAGCGCCTGACTGTGGTCACCTCACGGTAAATGCTTGAAGCGGAGAGAGACCCAGGTTTTGGCCCTCACTAATGCATTGCCACACGACCGGTGAGGTCTGGAACGCACGCTCCACGAGACAAATATTGTGTCAGCAGCCAGTGTAGCGTAACCCACAGTGTGTAGTTCATAATGAAACAATGATACTCGTACCTTCTTACGATCTTGGTATTTACTATATTATTCATTTTTATTTTATTTTGCTTTGTCGCTGTCTCCCGCGATTGCGAGGTAGCGCAAGGACACAGACGAAAGAAATGGCCCAACCCACCCACACATATATATATATATATATATATATATATATATATATATATATATATATATATATATATATATATATATATATATATATATATATATATATATATATATATATATATATAATCGTTGCTTGTCATGAACAAATCTCCAGCGCAAAAGGAGTGTAATAATGGACCTAAAGTCTATTTAAACTATTTAAGATACTAACATGAAGTGTCTTGATCATCCCCTGCCATTCATCCAGCAGATTACAAATGTCATTCATGGTTAAGATGTGCAAACACTGGCGTTTCATTACCCTGACAAGGACCGTCTGGATTACCTGGTGTAACTGAGAACAATGGACGAAGAACAATTGCTTTGGGGGGGAGAGCGCGCCTCATTGTGATTTATGTACAGTTTTATTAATGGAAAGACTTCAAGCAGATGGTGAATAATATCACTGGTTTGTGATAATGTATCTGGCGACGTGGAGCGGTGTGGTGAGAGGCCTGAGCCTCAAAGTGGAGGGAATGCAATCAATCAAGCGCCTTAACCCTTTGAACACGACGGTACGACTGTGAATACGACGATGCAACCTTTTTAATACGACGGTACGACCCTTTGAACACCACGGTACGGATCTTGAGTACCACAATTCGACCTATGGGTACGATGACCCCGGACTGTACATCATCATTCCAAAGACCTTTACTCACCTCCAGGATTTCTTGAAAATCCTCAAGAACTTCAGAGTTACCCCCTCAAACATTACCTTGTGTCATCTGACGTTTTATGGAAGTCCGTTTTCTTCCAGGATCTCGACACCGCCGGCATCATCCCATCCCTGGACATCAACAGTAGTATCTCGGAATCAATAACTTACGTATCATTTATCACTTTCATTATCTCTCTTTCGATTTCTCATTCTGACGCAAGAGGCGAGGTGACTCTGTCTTCATTTAGCAATGATATGACGTTTGATTTCAGTCTCGTAGGTTTCAAAAAAAGAAATATATTATCTCTTCCTGTTTCCACCTCCGGGAAACCATCTCATATCTCACATCTGCCACAGGAGCAGAGTTAAAGCAATGAGCCAGACGCATCCCGCGCCTCAGCTGTCTCGTGAGATATTTACATATTTTGCCCCCGCCCCCAAGTCAACCTTGACCTCGCGGGCGAGAACCCCCTCAGCGTGACCCACACACCCCCCCGCGAGCCAGAGATCAATCTCGCGACGAGATACACGATTCTCTCTCTCTCTCTCTCTCTCTCTCTCTCTCTCTCTCTCTCTCTCTCTCTCTCTCTCTCTCTCTCTCTCTCTCTCTCTCTCTCTCTCTCTCTCTCTCTCTCTCTCTCTCTCTCTCTCTCTCTCTCTCTCTCTCTCTCTCCCGTGACGCATATGTCATCATAACTTCTGAGCGACGCTTCGCCGAAGGAGGAGGAGGAGGAGAAGTAGAAGGGGGGAGAGGAGGAGAAGTAGAAGGAGGAAGAGGAGGAGGAGGAGAAGTAGAAGGAGGAAGAGGAGGAGGAGGAGAAGTAGAAGGAGGAAGAGGAGGAGGAGGAGAAGTAGAAGGAGGAAGAGGAGGAGGAGGAGAGTAGACGAGGAAACCCAGAGACGGACGGAAGGCGAGTCTTAATCTTGTTTCTAACTGTCGTATGGAGAAGGAATTAGAGTGAATAGGGAGGAAAAAGATGGAGAGAGAGAGAGAGAGAGAGAGAGAGAGAGAGAGAGAGAGAGAGAGAGAGAGAGAGAGAGAGAGAGAGAGAGAGAGCATGATGGGTATGATGGGGTCAGGTCATTTATGCCAAGCCATTATACCCAGTGGCAGCATTGTCACACCTATGGCACGAAATCAGTGGCACATTTGATATTCCCACGTCCCCCCCACTAAACCTGACGGTGGCCACTTCTATATAGACGAAGTATTCTTTGTTGACAGCATAGTGATGCTCATCTGTTATGGGAGGGCTGTAGTGCTGACTGATCCCCCGTGTTCAAGGCTACAAAACTGGACAGGAGTAGCTTTCCACTTCTCCATGGTGATCCATCCATGTGCCTGGAAGTATGGACCATGGAATCCACGCGAGTACAAGGATGTACGAGGCTGGAATCCAGCCGAAACACTGGAAGTGCTGGAATTGAGGTTTCATCGAGTGGATGAAAATTCAGACATTGTTTGGCCACAGAGAAACGAAAGGATATTAACCGAACGTTGTCAAGTGAAGAGGAAGGCTTGTTGTGGCTCCACCCTCGAGAACTTCAGATGGCTCCACCCACGAGAACTTCAGATGGCCCCACCCTCGAGAACTTCAGATGGCCCCACCCACGAGAACTTCAGATGGCTCCACCCACGAGAACGTCAAATGGCTCCACCCACGAGAACTTCAAATGGCTCCACCCACGAGAACTTCAGATGGCTCCACCCACGAGAACTTCAGATGGCTCCACCCACGAGAACTTCAGATGGCTCCACCCACGAGAACTTCAGATGGCTCCACCCTCGAGAACTTCAAATGGCTCCACCCACGAGAACTTCAGATGGCTCCACCCACGAGAACTTCAGATGGCCCCACCCACGAGAACTTCAGAAGGCTCCACCCACGAGAACTTCAGATGGCTCCACCCACGAGAACTTCAGATGGCTCCACCCACGAGAACTTCAGATGGCTCCACCCTCGAGAACTTCAGATGGCTCCACCCACGAGAACTTCAGATGGCTCCTCCCTCGAGAATTTCAGATGGCTCCACCCACGAGAACTTCAGAAGGCTCCACCCACGAGAACTTCAGATGGCTCCACCCACGAGAACTTCAGATGGCTCCACCCACGAGAACTTCAGATGGCTCCACCCTCGAGAACTCCAGGTCATTTTCAGTACTAAGTGTATGTGTATAGAGCAACAAATCCCGTATATCAAGCTTGAATATCGTAAGGCAAATACATCAGTGTATTTACTCGTACTGAATATAGCATTGCGATTACATATATCCAATTTCCTTATGATGTGAAATATATATATATATATAATTTTTCTCTGCCTCGGTCTTTTCATCGCGTTTTATCATCTCTCCATAAGGGAGATTAGAGCCGGGCTGTAATCTCCCTCTCTGTACTTCCCTGGGGGATACAATAAGCCCCGGAACTTCCCAGCCAGAGTCTTCTAGCTGAACCTCGGGTGGGAGGGAGAGAAGGCAAAAAGAGAAGAAGGAGGAGGAGTCCCATAATGCATTACGTAATCATGGTGGTTTATACATGTTCACTGGACTTACTGGATCCAGGAGATGGAAATATGAGATTTGATCTTCCGAATAGACCGATGTTAAGTTTGACCGAGGGGCATTGAACTTACACACACACACACATACACATATACACACTCAGTAAGTATACACATGTACATGAATAAGATGAGGATATATATATATATATATATGTGTCGGAGGTGGAGGGAACGAGGAGAAGAGGGAGACCAAATTGGAGGTGGAAAGATGGAGTGAAAAGGATTTTGTGTGATCGGGGCCTGAACATGCAGGAGGGTGAAAGGAGGGCAAGGAATAGAGTGAATTGGAGCGATGTGGTATACCGGGGTTGACGTGCTGTCAGCGGATTGAATCAAGGCATGTGAAGCGTCTGGGGTAAACCATGGAAAGCTGTGTAGGTGTGTATATTTGCGTGTGTGGACGTGTGTATGTACATGTGTATGGGGGGGGTTGGGCCATTTCTTTCGTCTGTTTCCTTGCGCTACCTCGCAAACGCGGGAGACAGCGACGAGGTATAAAAAAAAAAAAAAAAAAAAAAAAAAAAAATATATATATATATATATATATATATATATATATATATATATATATATATATATATATATATATATATATATATATATATATATATATATATATATATATATATATATATATATATATATACACACACCTTAACAAAGTCTTTGAGGAGAAAACGTAAAAACCGACTGAACTTTTCAAGAAGAGAGAATTTCCATTGGTTTTCCAAGGAGCATGTTGAGAGAGTGAGAGTGGAATCTTTCTTTCGCTGTCGAGGACACCTGATGAATACGGAAAATGCTCGTTCTCGTGAAAGGGACTGTCTGGGTCTCGCATGATGATTAAGAATGATGTTCCTTTCATATATATATATATATATATATATATATATATATATATATATATATATATATATATATATATATATATATATATATATATATATATAGGTATTCTCTCTCTCTCTCTCTTTCTCTCTCTCTCTCTCTCTCTCTCTCTCTCTCTCTCTCTCTCTGTCTATCTATCTCTTGTCGTCTGCAGGTTTGGCTGCGACTTGAAATATTTTGATGATGTCTCTTTCTTCATCTCATTTGATGGTAGAAGCGTGCAGAGGGAGGGAAAAGAAAAGGGAAAGATGAGGTTGATGTACGAGATACCCCCACTCAGTTTCACAACAACCCAACCTTACGAGAGAGAGGGAGGAGGGAACGAACACCCTCCACTCCTGAAGGAGAGGATGGTTTCCTTGCGTTATCTAGTGTTACTGATGCCGTGGTTCCTCCTGAGGAGGAGGTGGCATCACCAGTGGCGTTATGATCCTCTGTGTCTCACGTGATGAAGCTCCTACGTGGTCCTTGTCGAGAGTCGTTTCAGGTGAGGGAAAGACTTAGTTCTGGTGCGTGCGTGAGAGAGAGAGAGAGAGAGAGAGAGAGAGAGAGAGAGAGAGAGAGAGAGAGAGAGAGAGAGAGAGAGAGAGTGGGGGTGGGGAGGTGGGAGAGGGAAGGAGGGAGGGAGGGAGGACGAAGATCCGGTCTTGGAATCTGACAAGTATGAGATGCGGTACGAAAAGACTTGGTCGTTTGAGACTTACAAGTGGGAAGAGAGAGAGACCGAAGAAGAGTTCGTGATATTTGATGTTGGGGGAGGGACGGGAGCGCTGCTGGGGAGGCTTGGCTGTGAAATCCGTCAAGTTATGAGAGTTGACAGGGGGATGATGTGGTTGTCAAGACTGTCATGAGTGGAGGGAGTGAAGTGTGAAGGCTGACAGAAGACGGCGAATGTCAAGTGTGAGGGAGGAGAGGCAGGGAGATGAAGACCTGCGCGTCAAAGACCCTCAAGTGCGAGGGGAGTTAAAGGACGAACTGACCTTCGTTGAGTTCGACAGTAGCAGGAGGAGGAGGAGGAGGAGGAGAAAGAGGAGGAGGAGGAAGAGGAGGTGGCTCAGTGATCACCTAGATGTGTGGTTGAGGAGGAGGAGGAAGAGGAGGTGGCTGAGTGATCACCTGGATGTGTGGTTGAGGAGGAGGAGGAGGAGGAGAAAGAGGAGGAGGTGGTTCAGTGATCACCTGGATGTGTGGTTGAGGAGGAGGAGGAGGAGGAGGAGGCCCATTGATCACCTGGATGTGTGGTTGAGAAGGAGGAGCAGGAGGAGGAGGAGGAGAGTCAGTGATCACCTGGACGTGTGGTTGTGTGAAAGATCAGAAGCTGCGACAGTGGTCTGTGGTAGCGACGTCGATGATTGGGTTCCGTTCGTTATTGTGGTGGTCTTTGTGGTGGACGTGCTGGGTATCGGCGCCATCCATGCATACATTATATAATGGAAAGCAAATAGCCTTAAAGACCACTGGGACTTTCCCTCTATACACCTTGATACCCAGTGTGTCGAGAAAGTGGAGGAGAGAGAGACACAGAGAGGGTTGCTTTGAGCGGGCGTTCTCATCTTGCGTTAATCCTCTGTTTAGAATCTGTTGTGTGCATCATCCTGGGTGAAACGTACCAGTATGAGGTATAACAGAAACAGGAGAAAAAGTGGATAATAAGACATTGAACAGACAAAGGGAGAAAGATAGAAAAGATGATGGAAAGTGGCAAGAGAGAGAGAGAGAGAGAGAGAGAGAGAGAGAGAGAGAGAGAGAGAGAGAGAGAGAGAGAGAGAGAGAGAGAGAGAGAGAGAGAGAGAGAGAGAGAGAAGTGGAGAAATAACGAAAAATAGAATTGAAGGAAAAGAAACATAAAGACGAGAGATAAAAGAAAGAGACAAATTATAAAGAAGAATAAGAAACACGAAAATCATCAGAGAGTCCAGGAGAAAAATGGATAGAAGATGGAAGAGAACACAGATGAGAAAACTGAAGATAGTCAATATACATGAAAATAAAGAAAAGAAAAAAAAGAAAAAGTACATATATAGGACAGGAAGCTTGGAATCTATGATTCTAACATAACAATAACCACCACAATCCGATCGCTTTACACCATCGCGATAGCAGTGTCGAAACCCATTGAGACGGATCTAATCCCACTGGGAGCAGTGATTCGTCTTTCTCTTGTTAACCTCCCTGAGGAACGTATCAGCAGAAATTTCATTGATGAAATTATTTATTCTCTGGAGACATAATTCTCGTGACACGAGTTTTATAATAAGACTTCATGATCATAATCCACCACAGGCTTTGAGATTGGAATATTTTTCCTTCTCGATCTTCTATCAGGGTTATATTGCTCAGATCTTGAAATATTCTCATTACGTTTGATTATCATTGTTCAATGAAAAAACTGTATTTCATCCTAGGTTATAGATTTGTGACAGACTAGAGAAATGAACTAGATTTACGTGCTATGATAACTAACATGGTCTTTAGTAATGGGTTTCCCAGTGTTGATAATAATACACTCAAGAAAATTATTGATATGGGAATCATTGTTTTACCTAACTTCAAATTCATTTTATGGAAGCTTCTCTTATTTCATTCATAGTCTAAGATTACAATAAAAAAAGAAAAATTAATATAAACTTGCGGATCTCCTCATTTGAACTCACTGCACGTAGAGAGAGAGGGCTTAATACACTACAGAGATAATTGTTGAATGTAATTATCACTACCAGCAGATTCAAAGTGCATCGGATTATGTATTCAGTCTTTAAGTACGACCATAGGATACCTGAAACACTACCTTAACAGAACCAGGCAAGAGAGGCTACCGATCAACACTTAAACCTGAGCAAATAACCCTTGTGAACATGACTGAGCCTTTGGGAGGATAATCCTCACTTGGTCTCCTTCTCTGTTCGTTCTTTTGGAAGAGTCAAAATAGAGGGGAGGATTTCTAGCTTCCCGCGCCCTCCCCTTTTAGTCGCCTTCTACGACACGCAGGGAATACGTGGACAGTATTCTGTCTCCCACATCCCCAGATATATATATATATATATATATATATGTATATATATATATATATATATACATATATATATATATATATATATATATATATATATATATATATATATATATATATATATATATATATATATATATATATATGTATATATATATATATATATATATATATATAAATCATCCTATACTTCAGTCACTGTTGAGGAACTCCTCCTTCGAGAAGAGACGTCTTACATTCCCTCAGGAGATGGACTTTATGGTGGAACTTTAGAAAATTTATGGCAACGGCTGACGGCATTTGCCTCACCCACTATAACCCGGAAACACCATTCTTGACCAGAGTTTTGTAATTATTGGACCAAACCTTTCCTCCCGGGTTGATTTATCGCTGGACCACATATCACCCAGCACCTCTCTTACACACACTCTCTCTCTCTCTCTCTCTCTCTCTCTCTCTCTCTCTCTCTCTCTCTCTCTCTCTCTCTCTCTCTCTCTCTCTCTCTCTCTCTCTCTCCCCAAGAAATATTGTCCAGCTCTGAAGATTATTTTGAGTATATGTTTATAGATCTTCTTGGTCTTCTTTATAAATTTTCTATTTAAGATAGAACGTTACGAGCAAGCCACACCAGCATCCCTCATCTTTACCACGTACACTTTATTCAGGACGAGGCAACTTGGAAACCGCCCCTCAGCATCTGGGATTACGCCACCTCAAAGCAAAATCCTCAAACCTTTCCTTTTTCTATTCCTCTACGATGGCCAGACTCGCATTACCTCGCCCACCCGCGGTGTGTTTGGGAGTAAAGGAGGGAGTGAGAAAGTAAGGCACTGAGGTGGTGAGGGAGGATGGACATATGATGTAGTTTTTTTGGAGGACTGGAATAAGAAAGTTGGGGAGGCGGAGGGTAGAAGAGAGAGGTTTGACCTGCTCATCACAGCCGCTACTCATACCACATTCCCATCGGCGTTAACACCAGATGTCTCATGCCAGGACACTTGCCTCCTCCACACGCCGCAAGACGAGGCTTCCTTCCTCTGACCACTCACGACACTTCGTTCCTCTCGCGTCTTACGGCATTTACCTTCATCTCTCTCTCTCTCTCTCTCTCTCTCTCTCTCTCTCTCTCTCTCTCTCTCTCTCTCTCTCTCTCTCTCTCTCTCTCTCTCTCTCTCTTTTACGACACCTGAGTCCTCTTAGCTCTCAGAACACCTGGGGGGGCCGCCTCCAGCCTCTCAGTACACTTGGTTCCTCCAGTGTCAGAAGAAACCTAGTATTACATACCCTCTCACACCATCTAGAGTATGATTTCTCCTCACTCTCTTGAGGAAACACACCCTCTTCAGGGTACTTGAACACCCCCGCCTATCTCTTATAACGCTTAGAGCTTCCTGTCTCTACACAACACTTCTCAAGGTACTTAATTTCCCTCGTATGTTTTCTTACAAGACTCTTCCTCTGTCATGCCTATGAGAGGTCGTGGGTACTTCCATTTCCCAAAGTACTTGATCCTCCCAGGATTTAAGGTTACTAATGAGCGGGACTAACCCTCCCAGAAACGTTAGAGTAGTATCGAGAGGGGGAACGATTCCATGAAGAATTATTATTGTCTATACAACTCGAGAGTCGTCCTTCATTACTCTTATAGTTACAGGAAGGAATGACTGTACGTTCCCCTCGGTATCTCGTGTATTACAGTGTGTTGGTTCAGATCCAGAGGAGGCACAGATCACCAGAGTGTCCCTCTGAAGTGAGTCTGTGTCCTCTCAGATATACCTAAGCTGGAGATTCCTAGACACGTCGCACCTAGCGATTCCTAGACACCTGGCCCATAACACTGTGGGGCTGCGTTCTTCTGTGAAGTTGTAACAATCTATAACCCTTGTTGTTGAAGTTGCAGTAAAGCCGTATTCTTAAGCATTATTATCTAAAAGAATGTTATCCAGTTGTTCTATTTGAACAGACGGCTATCAATACAATGCTGAGGATTTTAAGTTTTCCTCTTGAACAGTTCGTATCTTTCATTTACGAATAAAATTCAGCTGAATTTATCAACTCGCCAGTCTGATTGAAAATTACCTTATCTTCTGCAGAACTGAATCCAGAAAACTCCTCCTTCATGGGGACCAAAAGCTTGGCAAAATTTAAATTGTGAATCGAGAAGACACTTCTCTTACAGTTTGCAGTGGCGTTGGTCTGAAAAGGTTTCAGGTGTAGTTTATGTAAGTATGCATGGCCGAGAAGTAAGTGTGATGTATAATTCACTATACGAATGCGTGCTGGTCGTCCCCAAGACACTCTGCACTAATGCTCGCCCGTCGTTTTAGGTCAGGCCAGCCAACGAAGTCTTTCTCCGAATTCCACGTCCAGTGTCCTCAATGACTTTCCCCCCAGTGACACACACAGCAGCTTCTCCGTAAAACTCTCCTTCAACCGTTGACATCTTTTCGCTTCAACATAACACACTTCTGTAACAGAATATTTCTCTGCTCTTCGGTAAGTCTTTCACTGAGGCACCAGTCAGCCAAATGATAATAAGAATATGATCGATGGAAACTTATAAAGGAAAAGAATTACATTCAGAGTAAGGAAAGACATTGAAATGATAGATATTGTAAACGTTACTTGGAATGAAGACGAATTCAACAAACTTAGTGATGATCCACAAAAGATAATCACTCTGGCAATTTGAAGCGTTCCCTCATATATCTCCCGTAATGGATTGCTTCTCCATTCTTCCCGAAAGAATGAAAAGAAAATACAATTGGTAGAGGAGAAACGAGTCACAGAAAAAGTACAGCAGCCATTGAATAGCTTCGTGTGGAGGAGGGAAGAAGGAAAGGGAGACATGATTGAAAGCTTCTAAGATTCTCAATCAGTTTAATAAAGACGAAAAGATTCTAAATGTCAAAATTACAGACATGATTACTTCTCGAGTCTCCCTCCAGAACCTTGAGTTTCCCTGATTACAAATGTTACTTAAAGTCTTATTAGTCAGCATATGGATCAAACGCCTTATGTGTAGTTGTTTGCAGTTTGCAGATTGTTTTCATACCACTGACTAGTGGGTTTATGAATGTTTCTTTGATTCCCCGATTGTTGCAAACTGTTTGCAAATGCTTACCTTTGCAACCCTTTGGATTGCAAATTAGATACCCTTTCCTCTCCTCTTTGGGCATCTTCAATGATAGAAACATTACCTAACCTCCGTTGTCTCGCTGGGTAATTAATGTTTTCCCTCGCTCTTTGGGCGTTTAAAGAGATATACACAGACGTTACTTGAAACCCCCAAGAGCTTTTGGTACCAGGTTGATTAACGTCTCCCTCCTTCCCTGAGCATCACGAACTAATGAGGAAAAAGGGATCGAGGAGCAACATCGCGTCTCAGGATCGCTTTTAAGTTTAATTACCGTAGAACTCACTCTGTACATCAAAGATGTCTTGGCGTTGCCTCGTCTCGGGCGTAATCAATTGATGTACAGAGGAGGTAAAAGCAAGATGGGTTCTCTTGGTAATGAGTCTTGAGAACAATTGACGGTTTGTACAAATGCCTTTGGTTTACATATGGATATAATTTTCTTTTTTTTCATTGATCGTGTTATCATGCTGTTAGCATATTTTGAAGGATGGATAACAATTCAATGAAGGGTGATATTAAGTTCTTGAAGAGCGAAGAATTATAGATTTACAGTTATTAAGCGAAGGAGAGGTAAATTGATTATCAGAATTCTTGATGGAGATGAACATGTAAGAAATAAGAGAGATGTAAACTGTCAAAGAAATAAAAGTTATCCTTTAAGGAATCTGAACAGAAAACGCGTCGTTAGATCTCTGCCTCTCAAAGATATTGAGAACACTCGACATGTAATTCCTTTACCAAGGAACTACCCTCGTTATCTAAATAAAAGATATATGTATATATACGTCTATCTTAGATATATCTACTATGTCACAATCTTCAAATATTCAGTTGTAGATAGAATACTTGGTACGTACATGTGTGCTGATGACAGAGAGACTGGGAGAGAGGGAGAGAGAGAGAGAGAGAGAGAGAGAGAGAGAGAGAGAGAGAGAGAGAGAGAGAGAGAGAGAGAGAGAGAGAGAGAGAGAGAGAGTAGAGCCCCTTCACTTAGAGACCGGAAATGAACAAGAGATTTGACAGCCCGTCATCTCATGGAAGGGACGTGCGAGCTGGGGCTCGACCAAGCTGGCGGACAGGTAGACAGACAGAGAGGTAAGCGAACTGCCGCACCTCTGACGGCCACGCATCCAGACAGACAATAGACGGAGAGTGACAACAGACAGACGTACCTGATAGATATATGACAATGATGTACACTCCTTGCTGCCAGCTGAGACAGACGCGCACAGGAAATGTTGGTGTGGTGTCTTGGTACCGCTTAAGCACGACGGTACGACCACTTTAGCACGACAGTACGATCGCTTGAGCATAACGGTACGATCGCTGAGCACGACAGTACGATCGCTGAGCACGACAGTACGATCGCTGAGCACGACAGTACGATCGCTGAGCACGACAGTACGATCGCTGAGCATAACGGTACGATCGCTGAGCACGACAGTACGATCGCTGAGTATAATGGTACGATCGCTGAGCATAATGGTACGATCGCTGAGCATAACGGTACGATCGCTGAGCATAATGGTACGATCGCTGAGCACGACAGTACGATCGCTGAGCATAATGGTACGATCGCTGAGCACGACAGTACGATCGCTGAGCACGACAGTACGATCGCTGAGCATAACGGTACGATCGCTGAGCACGACAGTACGATCGCTGAGCATAATGGTACGATCGCTGAGCATAACGGTACGATCGCTGAGCACGACAGTACGATCGCTGAGCATAATGGTACGATCGCTGAGCACGACAGTACGATCGCTGAGCACGACGGTACGATCCTCAATCACACCTGCGTCTGTGACGCACACAATTGGACGACATCAGGAAGACCTAATCCTTCAGGGAGATGACTGGATGCTGCCGATGCTCGTACAGAGAGAGAGATAAGAGAGAGAGAGAGAGAGAGAGAGAGAGAGAGAGAGAGAGAGAGAGAGAGAGAGAGAGAGAGAGAGAGAGAGAGAGAGAGAGACAACGACATCAGACAAGTGTCGTTGCGGGTCTCTTGTCGTTGGGCGAGACAACACGCTGGTAAGATGTGACGCTTAAGCATCCAAGGCACGTGAGATAGTCTGTGCAGCGTGTGACTCAACTTGACCTTCAGTCCTGACGCAACATAAGGGTCTGGAAACCCTTTTTTTTTTCTTTTTCCTCAGCAGTAATATATAAGGTACTGTAACTTCTTATGTCAGAACACATAACGTACTGGAACCTCCTTTTTCACAACACATAACGTACTGGAACCTCCTTTTTCACAATGCATAACGTACTGGAACCTCCTTTTTCACAATGCATAACGTACTGGAACCTCCTTTTTCACTACACATAACGTACTGGAACCTCCTGTTTCACAACACTTAAGTTTCTG
>NC_092242.1:5696864-5699364 GCF_036320965.1 Panulirus ornatus
TCTCCCCCTGATGATGTGATTATTACACGAAAGTGCACTTGGGAACTTATGGTGTTTCATCTCCTCGTGGACTCATATATACATTCTTTTTTCCTACCACCGAAAAGAGAATATGAATATTTAAGAAAGAGACTTGACCCAACATTTATTTCTAATGATTACACTTGTCAGTCGTCTTGTGGAAGAAAAGCTTTTCATGACACATCCACAAGATATATTACAAGGGAAAGAAATAGATATATATCTATTGTTGTCTTTTCTTTGAAGGAATAATGATAATATATAATCGTTTTTCAGGCGATCCCATACTGGATATGTTCGAGTCTTACTATGACAACTTGATCCACAGCACAGTGGGGTTCAAATCTTTTTTTCTAACAACTTTTGTTATTAGGATCTTAACTATATCTACGTAGATTTTCCCTCTGTATCAAAGACCGATTTCGACGATGAAGGCCTGCACTGTGGCTGAGAGATTGACTTGAGGAGGCAGAAGTGATATTGTGACAGTGATTGTGTCAGCGTCGCGTCGCCTCGCCGCAGTGTATCGAGACAGACTTCCCCAGAACTTTTAAAGGGGAAGTAAATGTTTATAGTTGTGTTAATGGAGTGATAGTTTTCATGCATGGTGTTTTTGACAAGAAAATAGTGAAGTTGGAGAAAAATGTAGCTTAGACATTGAAGCTTATTGACACAGTGGTGAAATTGATGAGAACTGCTATTGACGTTTGTGTGAATAAATTGTACATTTCCTTTTCCATAGCCAGAGGTTGAACCATTATGTGACATTCATTTTTTTTCATTCATTTCAAGCTAAAAGTTTGTTTTCTAAATTGTTTCTTACATTTTTCATATGTATATATATGTATGTGTGTGTGTGTGTGTGTATGTGCATATGTGTGTGTGTGTGTGTGTGTGTGTATATGTATATATATATGTATATTATCCCTGGGGATAGGGGTGAAAGAATACTTCCCACGTATTCCTCGCGTGTCGTAGAAAGCGACTAGAGGGGACGGGAGCGGGGGGCCGGAAATCCTCCCCTCCTTGTATTAACTTTCTAAAATGGGAAACAGAAGAAGGAGTCACGCGGGGAGTGATCATCCTCCTCGAAGGCTCAGAGTGGGGTGCCTAAATGTGTGTGGATGTAACCAAGATGTGAAAAAAGGAGAGATAGGTAGTATGTTTGAGGAAAGGAACCTGGATGTTTTGGCTCTGAGTGAAACGAAGCTCAAGGGTAAAGGGGAAGAGTGGTTTGGAAATGTCTGGGGAGTGAAGTCAGGGGTTAGTGAGAGGACAAGAGCAAGGGAAGGAGTAGCAATACTCCTGAAACAGGAGTTGTGGGAGTATGTGATAGAATGTAAGAAAGTAAATTCTCGATTAATATGGGTAAAATTGAAAGTTGATGGAGAGAGGTGGGTGATTATTGGTGCATATGCACCTGGGCATGAGAAGAAAGATCATGAGAGGCAAGTGTTTTGGGAGCAGCTAAATGAGTGTGTTAGCGGTTTTGATGCACGAGACCGGGTTATAGTGATGGGTGATTTGAATGCAAAGGTGAGTAATGTGGCAGTTGAGGGAATAATTGGTATGCATGGGGTGTTCAGTGTTGTAAATGGAAATGGTGAAGAGCTTGTAGATTTATGTGCTGAAAAAGGACTGATGATTGGGAATACCTGGTTTAAAAAGCGAGATATACATAAGTATACTTATGTAAGTAGGAGAGATGGCCAGAGAGCGTTATTGGATTACGTGTTAATTGACAGGCGTGCGAAAGAGAGACTTTTGGATGTTAATGTGCTGAGAGGTGCAACTGGAGGGATGTCTGATCATTATCTTGTGGAGGCTAAGGTGAAGATTAGTATGGGTTTTCAGAAAAGAGGAGTGAATGTTGGGGTGAAGAAGGTGGTGAGAGTAAGTGAGCTTGGGAAGGAGACCTGTGTGGGGAAGTACCAGGAGAGACTGTGTACAGAATGGAAAAAAGGTGAGAACAATGGAAGTAAGGGGAGTGGGGGAGGAATGGGATGTATTTAGGGAATCAGTGATGGATTGCGCAAAAGATGCTTGTGGCATGAGAAGAGTGGGAGGTGGGCTGTTTAGAAAGGGTAGTGAGTGGTGGGATGAAGAAGTAAGAGTATTAGTGAAAGAGAAGAGAGAGGCATTTGGACGATTTTTGCAGGGAAAAAATGCAATTGAGTGGGAGAAGTATAAAAGAAAGAGACAGGAGGTCAAGAGAAAGGTGCATAGTGCCATTGTACAAAGGCAAAGGGGATAAGAGTGAGTGCTCAAATTACAGAGGTATAAGTTTGTTGAGTATTCCTGGTAAATTATATGGGAGGGTATTGATTGAGAGGGTGAAGGCATGTACAGAGCATCAGATTGGGGAAGAGCAGTGCGGTTTCAGAAGTGGTAGAGGATGTGTGGATCAGGTGTTTGCTTTGAAGAATGTATGTGAGAAATACTTAGAAAAGCAAATGGATTTGTATGTAGCATTTATGGA